>NC_056731.1:1324734815-1324947315 GCF_019279795.1 Protopterus annectens | reverse complement strand
GTACACAACAGAACACATTTATAATACGCAATACATGAAAACATCCTACATTTGGCATTACCACACACCCGCTGTAAGGTCACACTTTAGTATCCCACATGTCATGCACACAAACATGATATACCTCAGGGGTAGAGGCCTATCATGGGGCTGTGCAACACTCTGCAACACATAACACAGTCATGTTAGGCAATGCTCCCTATTTGGCACCTCACACACCCATGTACAAGGTGGCTGTGTATGTAATTGTGAACGTAGCCACGGCACTGCAGTTCAGGTACAGCATGCTAGGCGGTGGTCTTGCACACATTAGTAACTCTGAGTGTCCACAAGATGCATGTTGATGATGGCACAGGGTACTACACCCCATCCAGTTACAGTGGCCACAGTACTAGTCATAGTAGTCATTGCTTTGCACCTCATTGTTGTGTGTGTGCAAACATATGCACCTATACACAATATGCATAGCATGTTATGTGTGTGCTTACATATGCCAGTATACACAATAAGCACAGCAGTCGCCATCCGAACAAAGTGTCACATATATGTCCTGGAATGCTAGTGGGTGTATAGGTCACTTGACACACATTGGGTATGTGTGATGTTTAATGTTGCAGTCATGTAGCATGCCATGCCATGTCTGGCACCGACATATCTGCAATATGTCCCACACTCACCATAACCACTGTACACTGGCCATGTCGAGCATTGGGATTCCTTCACATCAACATGCACCACTCATCCCGTGTGTGTACATCGCATTCATGTGCTACACCCGTGCCCACTATTATCTGCTATGGACACAGACCCTGTACTCAGACATGGAAATCTATGTGTCACACAGATAACACATGCAGCCATGGCATGTATACCTGTGAATGATGGTGCACAGGGCATTGCAGAGCTGATAATACCTGCACAGCAATGTTGTGTCCATGTACACACTGTGTTCCAGGGTGTAGCCAATCACTGAACAACTACACAGTTGCATCAAAGCCATGTATACTGCCATTAAATAGGGGTGTCTACACTTACACTGCATGGTCTTGTGCAACACATATTCTGCATGCTGACACATGTGTGGTGACTGTTTACCTTGTGATACTGACACCCACCTTCACCCACTATAGAGTATGTGTTGGATTGCTGGTGTGTGTGTATGTGCTGTAGTGAGGAGTGTACTTGTGTTCATGTGTGCATGTGTTCACGTGTGCATGTGTGCATGTGTGCATGTATGCATGTGTTCATGTGTGCATGTGTGTATGTGTGCATGCATCATGTGCAGACTGTAAAGTGAGTTGCCTGTCTTCCTCTCACAGGTGCTGAGTCAGGGGTGGCCGAAAGCAGCAGGGAACCTGAGGCCACTGCCACGAATAGTGGTGATGATGAGACATGTATTTTGGCACAGGAAGGTTTGACAGGGTCTGTCGTTGGTCCGCCAATCGACAGTACACAGCATTCAACCCCATCTATGTGCACACTCATACTGCCAATACATTCCTCACCACCAATGGCCATAGGCGAGGAACAGCATACAGTTGGCATTGACCAGGAGAGTGTGGTACCCATGGCACTTGCATCCCCTCACAGCAGCCATAGCTGTATTCCTGGAATGGTACCACACAGGCAAAGGTCCAGGGGTTCTCGGGGGAGCACCGCTGGTTGTGTTGCCCCTGGCAGGTGTGCCCTCACAGGTCTTACGGCATCCAGTATGTTCTGGGCTTTAATGCAGGCTCAGGCACGTATGGAACGGTACACCAGGCAGGGACTTCGGGAGCAGAGGGCCGATTACACCGCTATCAATGACTTCATCCGTGACCTTGCCGGTGCCATCCAGACTTACACCGATGTCATTGATAGATGTTGGGGGGAGACATTAGATGCCCTCCACAATATGTCTTCCATGAGCCAGGACCGTGCAGGATGGTTGCGAGGCCGACGCGGACGCATACCAGCAACAGCTGGCAGTGGTCGCAGATGGACCACAGTTCACAGCCACTCCCGTAGTGGCAGTACCAGTCCCAGCACTGCTTTGGCTGGCCTGTCCATTGACCATCCCGATAGACCACGTGCACGTGGCTCTGGCCAGTCCCAGCAGGGACATGGGTCCAGTCATCATATCTCTGCCTCTGATGACAGTACTCAGTCAGGGTTGGTACCCGATACTGTCCGTAGCACCCCTGCTAGGCACAGGTACTGTGTCCGTGGCCAGAGACAGTGATCTGTACAGCCTAGCAGGTACAGTCTGTGGCTGTCCCACAAACTACCGTATATGGCAGCCACATGGTGGAGCTGTGTGCATGCAAACGCACACACATTAACCAAACAACTAGGGCTCACACATACACACACACACATTACATCAACATTGGCCCATGCTGTACTGTTGTCCCTCACACACACACACACACACCCACACACACACACACACGCATACATGTCGATTGGATGGGTCAATGTCAGGCTCTGGCAAACAACAATGCACCCTGTGCATATGATGATACCTGTGTCGCCTCCTGTCATCTGTAACATTGATGCAGAAACAGGCTAACAAGGTGCTGATGCACAGGGTGACATTATAGCAGTGTAGCAATATTCGCAAGTTGTCAACAGGAAAGTGTAATGACACCCTTGTAGGTATGTCTGAGCAGGCATTATGCATCAAAGCTCTGATTGTCAATGTAGCATTGTTTACACCACTGTTAGGTCAGCATGTGTTAGTGAGTGGACAGTACGTGTGTGATGTGCACAGTACAGATTAGCAAGTGTATATCTGTGAACATGGTGGGTGCACACTCTCTGCATGTATGTGCATAGTGGACACATGGGACATGTGGCATACCCTATTGTACACATTGTTAACATTTCATAGTATCTTTCAATGGCCAGTATGCATTCTACTACAGTTATGTACTTACATGGGTACACATGTGTGTATGACATGGGTTGACACTATGCTGTGGGTGATACTGTTAATATCTGTCAATGATTTGCAGTCTGGTAGTGTACACAACCTCAACAGCATGACTATAAGCAATCATTGGATGATGTCCTGACAAATGACACACAGTTGTAGGGAACTCAGTAACAGTTGGATCCTTCCGGTACTATACTCTAACACTAACCAGTGGTATTGACCACCTCCCATTCCTGGGACCACACCTGTTTGGCATATAGCCCCCTTAGGTACATGCAAACACACTAGGGATGTGCCCATCCACATCTGGAAATGCATGCATTGGCCTACAATGCATTCCCTGGATGGGACGCATATCCTACACAAGGGTATCATACAGACAGATACCTGTTGTCTGATACATGCTGTATAGCAGTATGCCGACTATGGCATAGTCATCCACATTTACTATACATACTATCCCGTCAGTACCACATAGATGGTAGCCCTCAACATGTATGTTGGGTAACAATGTGTACATACAGCCTCGTGTTATGTCATGTGTCCCTTGGTATCCACATAGCCATAGGTATTGTGAAGTCCCTCGGTGTATCACATAAGACATTAGAGGCCTGAATGCATATCCATAAGGCAGTTGTACACCTATACAGACTGTCCATTATTGCCAGTCGTTGCTGTGTATGAACATGTCTGACATATACCCCAGGCATATGCCCTCACTCACACTACTCTTTAGTAACTGTCATGGGTGTGTGTGGCACAGATGACCTTGGCCACAGATTACAACAGTGGACGGCCTTGTCACATACATACATATGTGACCTACGATCTGAGAAGCAGCGGCACAACCTATCAATGGAAACAGATGTATTCATGTAGTATGCAGGCTTCACACCTATATACTGATTGAGGGGACATGTACACATATATATTTGCCACGCAGATACCTGATGTGTGCAATGCACTTACTGTTTTAAACATGATGTCCTACCATAGTAAAAACAAAACCCACACCGCATTGACCAACAGTGACACGCACACTGTCAGTGTTTGCAGGATTCAAACCCCTATCTAAATATGTTACGATACTAGAGAGAGATGCATTAACACGGCGTGCTATTTGCTTTATTGGCTGGTTTCCCTTCTCCTGCTGTATTTGTAGGATGGTGACATCATCAAATTTTCCAAAGGGGAATGTACCTCTGTTAGTGTGTTTTCCCAGTCTCCAAAATGTGCACTCCTCTCAAAGGAAACTGCACACATACACACAACTAGAGAGAGACGCATTAACACGGCATGCTATTTGCTTTACTGGCTGGTTTCCCTTCTCCTGCTGTATTTGTAGGATGGTGACATCATCAGACTTTCCAAAGGGGAATGTACCTCTGTTAGTTTGTTTTCCCAGTCTCCAAAATGTGCACTCCTCTCAAAGGAAACTGCACACATACACACAACTAGAGAGAGACACATTAACACGGTGTGCTATTTGCTTTACTGGCTGGTTTCCCTTCTCCTGCTGTATTTGTAGGATGGTGACATCATCAGACTTTCCAAAGGGGAATGTACCTCTGTTAGTGTGTTTTCCCAGTCTCCAAAATGTGCACTCCTCTCAAAGGAAACTGCACACGTACACACAACCCCCCCCCATCCCTTCTCCTGCTGTATTTGTAGGATGGTGATATCATCAGACTTTCCAAAGGGGAATGTACCTCTGTTAGTGTGTTTTCCCAGTCTCCAAAATGTGCACTCCTCTCAAAGGAAACTGCACACATACACACAACTAGAGAGAGAGACGCATTAACACGGTGCGCTATTTGCTTTACTAGCTGGTTTCCCTTTTCCTGCTGTATTTGTAGGATGGTGACATCATCAGACTTTCCAAAGGGGAATGTACCTCTGTTAGTGTGTTTTCCCAGTCTCCAAAATGTGCACTCCTCTCAAAGGAAACTGCACACATACACACAACCCCCCCATCCCTTCTCCTGCTGTATTTGTAGGATGGTGACATCATCAGACTTTCCAAAGAGGAATGTACCTCTGTTAGTGTGTTTTCCCAGTCTCCAAAATGTGCACTCCTCTCAAAGGAAACTGCACACATACACATGATCAGCAATTGCAGGATTCAAACTCCTATCTAACTATGTTATGATACTAGAGAGAGATGCATTAACACAGCACGCTGTTTGCTTTACTGGCTGGTTTCCCTTCTCCTGCTGTATTTGTAGGATGGTGACATCATCAGACTTTCCAAAGAGGAATGTACGTCTGTTAGTGTGTTTTCCCAGTGTCCAAAATGTGCACTCCTCTCAAAGGAAACTGCATATATACACCGCCCCCACACACACACAGTCAGCAATTGCAGGATTCAAACCCCTACCTAACTATGTTATGATACTAGGGAGAGACGCATTAACACCGCACGCTATTTGTTTTATTGGCTGGTTTCTCTTCTCCTGCCATATCTGTAGGATGGTGACATCATCAGACTGGACATGGTAATGTGTGTACCCTTTGTTTTATGCCATTCCAGGAATGGTCCATGTGGGTCGTCAGGTGCCAACAGCTTGAACAGGAACTCATAATCCTTACCTTGTGTGATCTATCTGTGGACACATTGGCATTCCTTCATATGTTAACACATATTTATGCACAGCTTGTTGGTGTTGTGGATACTACATGTGTCTGGGATGTTGCTAAAGGGCTATTCAAAGTCTATGTGAGACATGTGTAGCTGTGTTCAGTGATGTATGTCCTGGGTGGCTGCCTTGCAAACAGTCTAGCATGTTTGGGAACCATGATCCGCACATGAACATACCACAGTTAGTAGGGTTGTGTGTATGTCAGCTTCCAATAGCTCTGTTTATGACTTCAACCATGATGGACTCCATGGCCTTGCAGATCAGACTTCATAGGCATACTGGACTGTACTTCCCATGGTGTGTTGTGCACCAACACTTGTGTGGAGTGCCATATATTGCTGTAACACATTCAACGGTTCCACATCCTGTGTAGGGGGGAGGCTCAGCTGACTGTTCAGGTGCAGGATCTGTTTGTTCTGTAGTTTATGCATGACATATTGGGAATCAATGTATTCCACTTGCTGCCATGCTTTTGGCATTGGGGGTAGCTGTTCATCCATTCTACATGTGATATTTCCTGGTATGATGATATGGACTATCTTCAGTGGGAGGTGGGTATGTATATATGGGCCTGTCTGTCAGGATGTCAGCATTGTCAGTCAGGTACAGTTGGCCCTGACTCAGGACATATATGGGTATACATTGCTATTTATGACATAGCTGTTGGAGGTGTCATGATTCAGTCTGGACTCCTTCTCAGCTACTCTTTACAGAACACCAACAAACCTGAGCACTAATCCCTGTTATGCTCTTTTACACACTTAACACCCTACTGATCCTTTGTGATCTGGCTACAGAGTATGTCATCATAATATCCTGGCATGTCCAGGGGTCGGTTTTGTGTGTACTCTCCAGTCCAGCTGGTGAATATTGTGATGTTGACACAATATCACACCTGCCTCATGTACACAGACAACCCTCTCCTCCTCCCGACAAACTCAGATATATGTGTGAGATGCACCTATAGAGACATACAGGGTGCTGAACTCTCTCGACCTATGACTGGCACAGTCTATCAGGTGGTGAAGGTAACCACACACACCACATATCAGTCTCACATATCCTCTGGCGACAGCACTCAAACCACATTATCACACATAGACATACTCGGATGCTGTAAATTAACTCTGTCTAAGCAGCAGAGACATCCACAGCAGGCACACACACAACTGCTACCCCGCTACAATACCCACATATCACATAGTTCACAATGTCAGTCTGCCACACAGTCACTGCCCTTCGAGCTAAATAACACACCTAATACACTTGTGATAGGCGACACTTATTTTGAGGCACACTGACGTACCACTCGCCAGCCCAAACAAGGGAATAGTCACTTTGGGATGTCTGTCGGGTGCCAGGATCTGCCACATAACACATGCAGTCAGGTCACTCCAAAGCAAGTACAGGACTGGCACCATCATTGTCCATGCTGGTGCGTAAAACCTCAGACGTTACTCCCTGGACCACATGACATGGTACATGGAGGAACACTCTGATCATGTAGCCCAGGCCAGTATGACGCTGACCTTGTCTAGCATCTTCCACCCACCAATTATGATGTCACAGTATACAGACAAACATATCACATTTAACAGTTGGCTAACAAATTGGTGTCATTCATAGGGGATACAGTGTCTGTCAGCCTGTGGTGACATGCTCGACATGCCACGTAGCTTCACTATGGACAGCTTGCACCTGTCACCCTTGGACCTTCGAATGCTGGCTAAGGCTCTTGCTACCACCATAGTGCATTTGTTGAGCAGGGCTCAAAAGACAAACCCACCTCCATAGACATTACAGGTTAAATGCAACTAAGGGTAATGCTGCTCAACACCAGATAGGTTACCCTCATATTGCGGCCACTCAGGACTCTCCTCAGTATGGAGGATAGCGATATCTGTGCACTAACAGACACCTAGCTCAGGCTCACATATGCAAACCAGCACTACCAGGTTATGTTTCATACCATGCTTTCTGACCACAGGACTTGGAATGGACAACACAACTAGGGGGAGTATCCATATACATCACAGATACACACACCTCCAGGTTAGTAGCACTGCACAAAGCATCACAGACCATACATATGAAACTACCATTGTGCAAAACTGCCTTTCAGTTTGTTGCCTGCTACAGACCACCCTCCCAAAAACAGGAACCACACTCGGCTTTCCTGGGAACAGTGGAGAATATGAAGGTCTCCACAAACACCATTATATTGGGTGACTTCAAATACACAAATATTGACTGGGGATACTACTCAAGCCCCAACACCCTCGCCCTACAGTCGCTACAATTTGTAAATTCATATGCTATGGCACAACCAGTCACCACAGCCACAAGGGGGAATACATATTGGACCTGATCAACATCAACATGAGTCTCTATGTTCCACACCAGTGATATACCCCCTCATTGGTAAGGTCAGAACATACATTTACCTCACTGGACATACATATACCCTCCACACACTCATCCTGGGTAATCTTGGTGAACTTCTCATGAGCCAATGTCTCACCTCACCAAAGCAAGGTGGTATCCTTCAGAGACCCTGAGACAGTGGCAAATATGGCTCCGACTGCTGAATCCTTTACATACACATTCTATGGACACCTAGTGGACTGCATGGATTGTGCTATCCCAAATAACAACAGAACTCACTCCTCCAATGGCAGGAGACCTGTCTGGTAGACCCCAGCCATTAATAAGCTGTACAACGTCAGGAGGAAGCTACTACATGATAGAGCACAATCCCAGATGGGGAAAGCATCTGTGATTTGTACTAGCAGACAGCTACAATCACTCATGAACTTATCTAAGGGCTGCTTCTCATGGACAATTGCACCAGACACGTAGGACTATCACAAGGCCTTCTTCAGTTATGTCAGGAACCTGGGTGGACACTCACTGATATGCTGTGAGTTACTGCATACTGACTAAACTTACCCTGAACCCACTGGCATTGCCAACATCCTGGAAAACAGGTTCAGTGCAGATGTCCCCCCATCCCCCCTAGGGAGCAACTATCCATCCCAACAGAGTGTAACCTCCCTGACATCACACAGTAACAGGTGAGTGCTGCCCTCCCCAAAGCATACATCACAGCATCAATGGGACCAGATGGTGTCCCGGCCTGCATCTTACATGAGCTTCATGACAGATGTAACCCTCACATTACATCACTATGCAATATCGGAGTTACTACAGGATATGTGCCCATGGAATGGCATACAGTGACAGTGGTCCCACTCCACAGAGTTGGTGTCACAATGGACCACAGACAATATTGCCCTATAAGCCTAACTAGCCTGTTCTGCTAAGCTATGAAACGTATTGTCATGGGACTCTTACACATAAACATTGGGAACCTACAGATACTGTGTCCTACACATTTCAGCATTGTTGTGGGCAGATCTTGCCTCTTGAACATGTTTGTATTCTTTAGACGGTTAACAGGTCCATCGACATAGGGACAGTTGTCCACACAGCCTACCTGAACCTTGCAAAACCCTTCCACACAATAACCCACTGGGCCATTATGCATAGGCTCACCAGCGTCGATATGGACACATATCCCACACGATGGATTGCTACCTGGATCAGTGATAGCACCCACATGGTCAGAATTGCAGGTGCCATGTCTGACTATACACCAGTTACATGTGGCATCCCACACGGCTCGGTCCTGGGACCTCTCTTGTTCAGTATATATTTGTCTGACATACAGGCTACCACAGGGGGAATATGGCTGACCTTGTTCGCACTTGACTGCAAACTGGGTGCCATAATCAACTCTCCAGCTGCCACATGCATACTCAAACAGGGTCTCACAGAGATGGATGAATGGTGCCTGAGCCATGGCCTACTGCTAAATGCCATTAGTTGCATAGTCATCCCCTTTGGGAATAACAACATGCCCACACATTACCACATAGGTAGTACTCCATTACATACGGTAGGAGTTGTTGATTGGGGACATGACTTGTTTGTACTGTCGCCTTTGATATTCACATTGCCAAAGTGGTTGGACAGACCATCTATATAAGCCACCTTATCCCATATGGTTTCACATCTAGATCGAATGAGGTCATTTTGCCCCTATACTCATCACAACCATGCTTGGTTACAATGCCACATTTGGGGTGTACCTTACCCGACACCTGCAGCAACTGTACTGGCCACAGAAGTTCCTCACCAAGCAGATGTAGGGACTCACACGGATGACCTGCACAGTTCGGATGCAGTAATTCCAGCTCTACTCAGTCGCTTACCACCTACTCGGATATGATGTGTGCCTGTTGTTTATAGAAATACCCAACCCAGAATTACTGGACATGCTCCACCTCAGGATATCCGACTCCCTTGGAGCTACACACTCCAGGGACATATACCTCAGCACAGATGTTAATAGGACATGCTGGAGGGACAGATTCTTATCCCAGGGCCTCCACTCACTCCGAATTGTGATCACAGTTTCACATAGGCAGAGCCACCCACTGACCACCTACAGGGGACATCTTGATGACTGTATGGGTGATCGTATGTTTACCCCTGGGATATCTTCTGTGTCCCTGCTAGACAGAGCCACACTAGCCTAAACGTACATGGGCTATCTTGTGTGACCTACTATTCACTGGCACAGTGTAGTAATCTGACAGGATTGCAAAAGCCAAACACACTCTGGCTAGGCTTGTACATGCCCTAGGGCAGATAGCCTAGTATCGACCTCTGAACCTATGCTAATGTTTGGGATGCACTATATTTATTGCTGATACTGTTTGCAGGTCTTTATCGTCTTTGCTTTCCCAGTTTCTATGAACAACTTAGGTATCTGCAGAACATATTTGATTATGACAGGGTCCCACTATATTATATATGTGTCTGTTGTCATGTAACTGTGTGCACAGGGCGGATTGCTGGATAGTGAGAGGTTCCTGGCTTAACACATGCAACTGCCAGATATGTGTGGCCCACTACTGTACTCAGACATGGCCTAAGTTGTGTGAGCATGCCCAGTTCAGGCTTTCCATGTTTTGTTGCCTGACATTTGTCTCATTTATTCAAGTGTGTGAGCATGCCCAGTGTGACCTTTCAGTATGTTGCGATCTGAGGTCCACTACATTTGTGGATGTGTGTTAACATGACCAATATTATCATTTATACTGTGTGTGTTGGAAGTCCAATTCTGTTCTTACTGCAGGACTCACCTTTGTGTCATAACTCAACAGGGATTATGCTGTGCCTGCAGGGTTTCCATGAGATACTTTGCATAGACTTATCAACATTCCTTCATACTGGCTAACCACTGCAATACTGTCATGGTTTAGTGGTTCAGTACTTTAACTATAGTGCACAGTATCCTGGGTAACAGGCCCCTCACTACTTTATATTCTCATACTGAGCAGACCAGACTGCTTAAGGGCCAGTTAAGAAAATATGAGCATGTTGGCTTTTGTTCAGCTATGCCCTACTTAGACCAGGCTTGTCTGACATTGCTCAATATTCACCAACATTGCTGGACGTTGCCCAGTATTACTCGACATTGACCACAGTTGTACTAGTTGGTGTGTGCGATTCTGTTTGTATATACTACATGGTGGTAAATGCTGTTTAGCACTGCTTTAAATTGCTTAACACATGGCAATCATGCCTCAGGTGGTGCTGCAGGGCTGCCTATGTCGGATGCACATACTACACTCCCTGTACATGTTTGAAATCAGGTTGTGTCAACTTAGGCATCCCTTTTACTATATGTGCGAGTCAGAGAGAGGTATAATTTCCAGGGTTCCTACTGAGCCAGTGTATGTGCTATGCGTTCCCTCTTTGCCAAGGCCAAGGCATACTAGGCATGCCTCCTTCTGCCTACTGGGGCAGGCTCAGGTTGTTCCTCCTCCGAGTCACGCTCTGCCTATGATGACCTTGGCAATGGTGGGGGGCTGTTTGGCCCAGGCCTATGCTGGTCCTGCTGCAGCTGTTTTTGCAGGATCATATTATGTAGCATAGCACATACCATGACAATTTGGGTACATGTAGTTGGTGAGTACTGCAAGGCTCCACCAGATGTGTCCAGGCACCGGAACCGTGACTTGAGCAGCCCAAACACATGCTCGATTACATTTCGTGTTTGTGCGTGTGCCTCATTATGGCATTCCTGTTCAGGTGTGTGCGCTTTTCTGATGGGTGTCATGAGCCACGGCTCCAGTGTATAACCAGCATCCCCCACTAGGTGACCATGTGGGATGTCTCCATTGGCAAATGTCTGGTACAGCTGCGTCAGATGCCAGATATGGGAATCATGGTAGCTTCCAGGGCAGCCAGCACACTCATTCAGTATTATGCCCAGGGCATCACACACGACTTGGCAGCTGATGGAGTGGAAGCCCTTGCAGTTGAAGTAGACCTTACCCCGCTCTCCGGCTGGTGCTTTGATGTGTATATGCATGCAGTCTATTGCACCCACTACCTCAGGGTATTCCGCTATTTGCTGGAAGAGATACATATTGCTGGCCAATACCTCACGGGAATTGGGGAAATATACATGATCACCGACATGTGCTGACATGGCATCCAGGAACTGGTGTAGTACCCTGGATGCTGATGCCTGTGATATCCACATCATATCACCAGTTGGTCTCTGGAAGGTACCTGTTGCTAATATTCTTAGGCCAACACATACCTTGGTTTCCACTGGGATGGGTTCCCCTCTGTTGGTTCTGTGTGTGAGGCATGGCCTACACAGCTCAACAATTTGCTGCAGGAGGTCTCTGTCCACTCTATAGTGCTCCACTATCTCCAGCTCATGTAGCCCCTGGTAGGTTACCCTGGGCCTGTACACTCTTCTCTGTCTCCTCACTGTGGGTTGTCCAGCAGCATTTCCATTGTCACCACCCTCAGCATGTTGCATATGTCGCCTTATAACAGCAATGGCAGCCCCTAACATTTCTTTGTCTCAGTAAAGCTTTTTCAGTTTTCACTTCTATTAGCTTACTGCAGTGTCTCTTGTGCAAAACATGATGGACTGTTGTTTGCAGAGTTTTAAGTGCTAGGCTGGGCTGGGCTAGTGTACTGCCTGTGTAATTTCCTGATCCTGATTGTTTTCACCTGCTAGCTCTGCTAGTACTCCCTGGTAGCTTCCTACTATTTGTTGTGCTTCCTATTTCCTTTCTGTTTTCTCAGGGGGCAGCCGTGCACAAGCGCAAACACGCTCACAGCAGCTCACACGTGCGCACACATGCTTACACGGACTAAAACTTGCTTATTCGGGTTAAAATGCATGCACACCAGTGCAAACGTGCTTACAACACTTTACACTGCCTTATACATGCTTACTCCGGCTTAAACGCACGCACTCATGCTTACATGCGTGCACACTGTCTTACTCGGGTTTACAGATGCACACACGCGTGTATACCCGCTCAGCAAGAAACTTTGGTGTTATCCATGGCATACACCTTCCATTTCTTGCCTTTACCTAGCCTACCTGTTGACACACCTCTTTCAATGATGTGTAAATGACAGCTGACACATGCCACTCTGCTCCAATGAGCTTCCCTTCTTTCATACATACCCCACTCGTGATGTCACTTATCTTCTACTCTGTTTCTCCCTTATCCTACTTCTACACCCCACTGACTGTACTCATTTGCTATGTAAACTTGCAATTCACTATCCTAACCCTCCTTTGCATAGGATTGCCTACTAATGCTTGGTTACATCTCTTAGACTGAGCTTCCCCCCTTAGCAACCTCTATTCGGTGGCCATGTTGTCTTCAGCCTGCCATTCCCTTGCATTGTAAATTAACAATTTAAATAAGTTCCACATTTGTGGGTTTTAATTTTTATTTTTCTGGTTTTTAGAGCGCAGCCCGTTTGCGTGGCACTGCGCTACACTTAAACATCGGAGATAGAAGAAAAAAAATTAATTTTTTTTTCATATTGCATCGGGAAACATTGCCATTGGCCGTATATTTGGCCATTGGCATGCTTCCTGCACTGGATGCAACCCTTATTTGGAGCTGTCATGGCTTCGTTTTGCTATTTGCAGAACGGTACTCAGTTGTCAACTGAGTACATTTCTACAGATAACACTGCTCTTACTTGGACAGGTTCGGGTTTCCTGAATTGCAAATCTACCTCATTTGCATGCCTTTCGGCTGCAATTGAGGTAATTTGCATAACCCGGCCCTGTCCGTGTAAGAGCCATTTTAGGAGCTCTCTTGCACGCCCCTGCAGGCTGTTCCTGGATCGCTCGTCGGACATGATGGCTGCATGGAGTCTTACTCTACTCTTAGACTCCGTGCAAGCCATCGTGAATCCGGCCCTTATTCTTATATGTGTCCATTATTAAGCAATAGGCCTTGGGAATCAAAGATTCACACAGTCATACCTATCAAAAGTAGTGATGGTCACTGCATGCCCTTAGTTTAACACCATAAGTTTGTACTGGAAAATCATTAACGATTGAAGTTAGAAAGTAATGATACACATTTCAATTTCAGACTTCATAAACCTCATAAGATCATTCACAATATAATTGGAAAAATTTGATGCTATCAACTGTCTAATTTTCTAAAACCAATATAAATCAAAGGTGCAATTACCAGTTCAACTTCACAAATGCAGATATACTGAGCACTAAGTAGCATCAGAAACAAAACTTATGTATCCCTGAATCCAAAAGATGCAAAACAGGGATATGGCACACTTATCATCACTTGTACAGGGTGTTTTGTGTGTGTGTGTGCGTGTGTGTGTGTGTGTGTGTGTGTGTGTGTGTGTGTGTGTGTGTGTGTGTGTGTGTGTGTGTACATGTGTGTCTGTGGGGCAGGAAGCCTAGGCTGACACAAAAAGTTGGTGAGTAAGAAAGAGAAGCAGGCAGATATTTGGATAAACCAAAAAATGGCCAGTGAGACAAAATGAGTTTTAAGTTGCACAGCTGAACCATATACCTGTTGTGTGTGTGTCAGTTGGGGTCCTTCAGGTGAAATTGGTGTGTGAATGTCTGCATGAACACAGCCAAGCTCTGTAGAAGATCTATGTCCTGGTATGTCAGACAGGTGTGAGCCATGTATGGTAGAGGTGTTAGTTCATCGTTGTCATCCCCGACAATGAGAAGTTGCACTGACATGTCCATGCCCACAGTCAGATGCACTGCTGCTACTTGAACAATGACTGATATCTGCTGGAAGAGCTCCCCTCATAAGGATGCCCAGGACTATGATCCCATGGCCTGCCATGTCTGGGTGTGGACAGCTCACCCACTGATGGAGCAGTGGAAGTACTGCCACTATAGGAGTGTGATTGGGCATGGCCATGTTGGTTAACAGCAGATGATGTGGCTGACCTACACTCAGAAGGATGTTGTCCCCCTCCCAGCAGATGTTCCATCACAGACACCACTGATTCCATCACAGGCACCTCTCATTCCAACATATCCTTCATGTGATCCATTGAATCAGCAACATGCTGGAGGCAGTCACGCATGTCAGCCTGTGCCACATCTACAACCCTAAGCATTTCTCTGGAGCACCTATTGGAACTTGCCTGTGCCTCTAGAGTGGCCCTAAACATACATTAAATAGCATGGGAAGAGACACCTGGATCATGTGGAGAATGGAGAGTAGGCCTCCTCCAAGCACTACTAACAACCCTCCTACGTGGCCCCATGCCCACTGTCTGGCTATGGCCAGAGTCAACAAGCACTGAAGCCACAGTAACCACATTTCCCTGATCAATTGCCTCACCCTCCACCTGTCCAATATCTGAGGGCTCACTGGAATGGGTAGGTGTCAGCCTACTGAATGTGTTTGGTGGAATTTCAGGGGATGGCTATATGTCAACCTTAGTGTCAGATTCCACATCTGCACCCCCCCAAATGTGCCTCTGTTTGGTCACCATCGTCATCAGAGTCTGCTGATACTCTGACATCAGGTGGTAGAAGTCCCACACTTCCACTGTCAGGATAACCTGTGATAATAAGCAACAAACACAGGAACAATTAATACCTAGACTACTATACTCCAATATATGCTAACAAAATAACAGTGCTGCCACTATTAGACAGTAAAGCAAAACACACAACAGTCATGCCATCAACATCACACACTATGTCAAAGGAAAAATATACTTTAAAAATGATCAAAACACGGTAGGTTCAGGTTGAGGCATTTTAATCTTGCAGCAAGGAGACAAAAACATGCTAATACAGAGTTTGTCTAACTAGAAACAGGAAATACTTTCATTTTTATACTCTTTCTAATAAGACATTGCCTACCAAGCTGATGTAACAAATTACAAATCTTTTCATCATCACTTATTGACAATTAGTCTCATGAATTTCTGCTGATTTATCAATTTTTGTGAGAAACTTCCTAAGGAAAACAACGTGGCCTTGATTACCACCGGTTAGATAAATGCAATGTTACCATTCAAGGTACTATGGTTAATTCAAGCACAAAGCTAGCAGTTCATTTCTCTAATAATCCTTTGTCTACATTATCTCTAAGCTACTGCAGCTGCACATGTTCTCATACTTCGAACAGAGCTGATTGTTTAGAATCATTACATTTACAGGATATAGCATTGTTCATTCATTCACTCCTGACCTAGCAGATAAGCACCTGCTTCTCAAGTACATTTCCAAAAGGCATAAACATGAATATTGCTGTGCTAGCAATTACTAGGTCAGAGGGCATCTTGCAAGTTTCAGAAAGCACACTGCAGTTTCAAAAAGCATCTTTTCAGTCTCATATGAAACTCAACTTATATATAAAACAGTGCATATAAAATAGAATGAAAAACTTGTTAACTCATTTAGCTTCTAATTAGCATTAAGCATACACACATTAATACATATTTCTCTGACATTTCCCCCCTGTTAATACTTTTTAATTCTATTTTCAAAAAGAATAAACAGTTTGCTTCTTTTCCTAACCTCTTCCATTCAGGACTTGCAGTTAAGAAAGTCATTCAGTTTAAACTTTATGAAAGTGTTTCACATTCTAGCAGCTCTTCAAATTCAGTACTCTGATACATAGTCTCAGAAACTGATATATCTATAAATTCTTTGATTAATTTCTTCATGCAGGGGATTCCACAACAAACACAAACTCCTATCAGGAGTAATCCCACACCAATAGCAATCAAGATGTTCATTAGGATGGAACCCCACCCCCCAAACAAATTCTGGAAAAAGTCCGTCAGAGGGTTTGGGCCTGGTTTGATCATGGCCGACACTTGCTGAATCACCTCAAGGTGGTCATTAATTTCATGCTGATGATCTGGTATAAACGCACAGCATTCTTCTTTGATTAAAGCGCACGTACCACCCCTCACCGCTAGGGTGAAGTCAAGAGCCATTCGGTTCTGGAGCACTACAGTTCTCATAGCATTCAGTTCCTCAGTTATCAGTTCAAGAGCAGAGAAAGTTGCATTACTCATCACTTCGAGAAGTTTAGACAGTTTTCAAAGCTTCCAAATCGATTTAACTGTACCATATACAGGTAATATGCCTTCCCACGATATGACAGCGTCACTCAAGTCCATGTGCATAAGTTTGGTACCCACAGTATGATGGTCTTTCCAGCCCGCCTCGATCTGTCCCACTGGATTTTCAGGTTTTTTAACAGTCTTTTTGGTCAAATCTCGGGTATTTCGAATATTTCCCTGAGGCAAGACAGCAGTGTGTCGTATGGCTGGGACCAGGTACCCCAAAAAACAACTGCCGGACCAATTCTCAGGTAACCATTTATATGCTTTTTTACCACACACAAAATAACAATCCTCTACTTTAGTAGTTACTTTGTTATGAAATGACTGTCCTGCATGAAACATTTTCCTATTACAGATAACTGTTTAAAAAGTACAGGATTTTGTTGCACTTGATCAAGAGTCTTATGCATAGATTTAAGAAATGAGTTATAATCTGTACTACAAGATCCACCTAGATCATTTGCTTTTGTATAACATTTATATTGTACATTCACATTACACTTACTCCAACCCACTTGTATGGTATCATTTTTATAAAAACATACAATTCCCTTTTGTGTCACAGGCAAATACAGTGCTACCTTATCATATGCTTTAATAGCTACTGTGTCAAAAAACAGATTTTCCCAGGTCTCATTGACCCCTAGGGGGATAGCAGTCATTAAACCCCCTCGTATGCTGTTGGTATGGCTGTGCAGATCCAGCAGTTCGAAACATTAAAAGTCTCAGCATACACACGTGTAATTGCCTGATAAGTGTTAAAGTTCGGGTGCCAGTCTATGTTTGGCTCATCACGTTTAATCAGTTCAACTTTTGTGGCAGGAAAAAGGAAAGGCCACAACAAAAAGAACAATGTTATTAGCATAACTATCAAAATAATCATGCAAGTTTTCTGAGGTTGTTCAACGTCTCTATTCACTCTATACCTGGCCATTTTGTTCTCGTTGTACAACAGTAACAAGGTTTTTGTCCTGTTCAAAGTTCTTAACCAGTTTACAGTGTGTCAGATGAATCCAGGATGCTCGCTCCATGATCTTGACTGCAGTGGGTGTCGACAGTAGTACCTGGTACGGCCCTTCCCACTTCGGAGAACTCCAATTCTTTCTCTTCACTATCTTCACCCAGACCCAGGTGCCTAGGGCTGCTGCTGCTTCCAATTTCATTTGCTCTTTATCTGAAACAGAATTTAAATGCAAAAGTTTGTTATTCAAAAATCATGTCATGTACCCTGCAAGTGAACTGTCAGCCTCCTGCTCTGCAGACATGAGAGGTTTCCACTGAGGTGCATAATATGCTCTCCCAAACAAAACGTCAAAAGGAGTTAATCCTTTTACATTTGGAACAGTTCTCATGCTCAACAGTGCCAGAGGTAAACAGTGCACCCAGTTCTTTTGTGTCTCACTAATCAATTTCCTATGTTTATTCTTCAACACCCCATTATGCCTCTCTACTAATCCTGCAGATTGGGGGTGGTATGCACGGTGGTTTTTCAACGATATCCCAAAATAGCGACTAAGTTGTTGTATTGTTTGGTTTACAAAATGTGTACCGTTGTCACTATAAATCTTTTCTGGTGTGCCAAATCTAGGTATAATTTATTTAACAAGGACCTTTGCAACAGTAGCTGCATCTGGATTTTTAGTTGGAAAAGCTTCCACCCATTTGGAAAACATATCTATAATGACAAGGCAGTACTTCTTATTTTCGCATTTGTTCAGTTCTATAAAATCCATACAAATAGTATGAAACAGATACGGTGGTGTAGGGAAACTCCCTTGCTTAGGTTTCAATGCCCCTTGTGCATGATGCTTGTTACAAACATGGCATGCTGCATAAAAAAATTTTGTGTAATTAGTAAATCCATACGTCTCAAACACTCGATTCACTGACTGTACCATCCCCCCTGTTGAGACATGGCTCTGCCCATGGCTCAAGCAAAGCTACATATCTAAACAAGTTAGATGGTAGAATTGGTTTCTTCTCTTTGGAGATGTACAGTCCCTTCTCAAGGATTGCTCCTCGTTTTATCCACTTTTGTTTCTCTACATTTGTAGTAAGTGTCTGCATTGTTTTTAACATTTCTAAATCTAAAATCTCAGAAGGTTGTAATTCTTCACTCAAAAGAAAAACTTCTGAAGCTGAAGCTGCCTGTTTTGCAGCTGTATCAGCCCTCGCATTACCTTTTGAAATTCTATCCTGTTGCTTAGTATGAGCTACGCATTTGCAAATAGCTACTTTCTGGGGTAACTGAATAGAGTCTAACAAATCTAAAATAAATTGCGCATGGTTAATTGGTTTACCAGTAGATGTTATCATTCCTCTATTTTTCCACTGTTGTGCAAAAACATGTACAGTAGAAAAAGCATACTGACTGTCAGTAAAAATATTCACTTTCTTGCCTTTTGCTAAGGCACATGCCCTCGTTAAGGTAATCAATTCTGCTGCTTGTGCAGATAAGTTGTGTGGTAAAGACTTCGCTTCTAAAATCTCGGTATCAGAAACTACTGCATACCCTACTAGGTTCTGTCTTGTAGGACCCCTCCTGCACGAGCCGTCCACATAGTATGTCACCTCAGCATCATCCAAGGGAACATCTGTAAGGTCTTTTCTAGGTAGTGTCTTTTGCTCAATCTCCTGCAGGCAGCAGTGTGGTTTGCCATCTGCAGGGGTTGGGAGCAAGGTTGACTGATTCAAAGTTGTGCATCGTTCAATTGTCATATGAGGTTGGCTCAACAGTATAGTCATACAGGAAAGATGTCTAGCAGGAGAAAGATATGCTACTTTTTCTTGCAGTAAAATAATCGCGACTGCATGAGGCACTCTCAATGTGAGAGGGTGGAACAATACTACTGAGGCTGAAGCCTGCACTGCCATTGCAGCTGTGACTACTGCTTGTACACAGTGGGGCAAGGATCATGCCACTGGGTCTAGCTGTGATGAATAGTAAGCTATGGGGCGTTGTTTGTCCCCATGCTGTTGTGTTAACACTGATGTCATATAACCTTGCTTACAGTCTACAGTTTGGAAAAATCGCTTATGATAGCTCGGTAATCCTAAAACTAAGGAAGATGCTATCAGTTGTTTCAGTTTGCAGAAAGCTGATTCTGCTTCTGGTGTCCACTGTAATAAATCCTGTGCTGCCATCGACTTTTTGAATATCAAATTAGTCAGCGGAGCAGATTCCAAAGCATAATTTGGTATCCAACTCCGACAAAAGTTAGTAGTTCCCAGGAAGGACATAATTTCCTTCTTGGTAGTTGGTCTAGGTGCTTGTAATATGGCTGTTTTTCTGTCTTCATCTAATATTCTGCCTTCTTTGGATATTACATATCCCAGGTATTTAACCTGTTTTCTCCAAAGTTGCGGTTTGTTCTTGTTTACCTTGTGTCCTTGAGTAGCTAAAAATTGTAATAATGCTATGGTATCCTCTCTACATTCTTGCTGGGTGGGGGCTGCCAGCAGAATGTCGTCTACATAAAGTAAAATCTGACTACCTTTAGGTGGGATAAATCCCGCCAGGTTACTTGCCATTTATTGTGCAAATATTGTTGGACTTTCACAATATCCCTGTGGTAGTCTCGTATATGTATACCGTTTCCCCTGAAATGTAAATGCAAACCAATATTGGCTGTCTGGGTGTATTGGTATTGAGAAAAATGCATTGCTAATATCTACCACAGAAAAATACTTCTGTCGAGGTTTTAATTCATTCAATAAGGTATGTGGATCTGGCACCGTTGGTGCCCTGGGTATAACTGCGTCATTCACAGTTTGTAGATCTTGGACCATACGCCATTCCCCATTTGCTTTCCTAACAGGAAATAAGGGTGTATTACATGGTGAATCAGGAGATTCTATTAAGACTCCTTCCTTAAGTAAGGCTGCTATTATAGGTTTGATCCCTATCTCTGCATCCTTTCTCAAGGGATACTGTCTTTTCTGAGGTCTAAATGCTGATTTTGGTGTAATAGTAACTGGTCCTGCTGTACGAATAAGTCCTACATCTGATTTCCCTGTTGACCAGAGAATCTCCGGTATGTCTCGTAAAGCTTTTTCATCTTCCTCCAGTAAGAGTAATACTCAGCTATCCTCACTTGCCTGTGAGTGTACAGCTGGGTGTGTCTGGGTTATCCAATTCCATTTCTGCTTCTGTATTCCCTGTTAAGAGAGTTCTAACTCTATCTGTTTTTCCCACCTTGTGACTTTTTCTCCTAGGTCTGCCCACTTCAAATTTCTATTTTTAGTTAAGCTTACATGTGGCAATCGATTCGATTTGTAAAGTGCTAAAAACTCCTGGGGCAATAAACAGCTTATTACACTGTTTCCTTCTGTGTCCCAGTACAAATTTCATAATACTAGCCTATTAGCATGGTTTTTAAACAACTCCTGCTCATATTCTTTATCAGGTCCTGGTCTATTACAGTAATATAGAGTACAATGCAACAAATGCTGTTTGTCAGTGTCATGGGAGGGGGATTTACTGATGGCTATGTTCATCATTTCTTCGGTTACTGCCCCTGGACCAGTCGTAACCAAGTCCTGGCTGTACCAATAATATGTTTCACCCTCCGGTCGCACTACAAAAGTATCCATTTGTCGCTGTGCTTCCATACCCTGCATGGTTGGAACTACGGCTATGCCAAATATCTGCATCAAGTCTCTGCCCAAGAGGTTTACTGGGCATTTTGCAGAAACAACAATTTTGCTTTTCTGGGTCATTCCTGAAACGGGGTCAGTTATTGCTATGTCATGGGAGAGTGGCTCCCGATACAGCTGTCCATTAGCTGCTTTCACTAGTATGTAATCTGGTGATTCTGAATCTTCTGGTAGTTTGGAAGGATGTATCAGGGTCCGTGAAGCCCCTGAGTCACACAGAAATTTGACTTCCCTCCCCTCTACCAGAAGTGTAACTTCTGGTTTTGTGTCTGCTAAGTAGAGCTCTAGGCTCAATAATGCTAAGTCTAAAATTTCATTTTCTTCATCGTCTATGAATTCATGTACATCCTCTATCCCTTCTGTCACATCCTCTACCCTTGCTACCACATTTGCATTTGTCTTTTCCTGTTTTTTCTTATCCAGTGATTCCTGACTATCATATAGTCATTCCTCACCCTCCTTATCTTCCGCAGTTACCTTCTTATTTAGCCTGCAATCCCTTGCCAACTGTCCCTTTTTTCCGCATTTAAAACATTCACCCCTTTTCTTTCTTTCTTCAAAATCTTCTGATCGTTTATCAGATTGTTTGTTTCCCTGGGCATTTTTCTTACCCTTCTTCCCAGTTTGTACTACAAATACTTCTGACCCATCTTCTACTGCAAATACTTGAGCTTTCTTTTTTTTTTGCTATTAAAATGCCTTTCGGCATGTCTTGCATATTCAAGTAATGACTGTAATCTACTTGTACGATGATCTACCATGTGCTTTGTAATAAAGCTGCTAATGGGAGTAATACTGCCTTTTAAGAACGCATTCTTTAGTTGTTGCTCATATGGGGAATCATATGTTTGATCTTCAGGTACCTGCATTCCACAATGGTTATTAAAACATTCTAATAATCTAGCATAATATCTATCAACAGTTTCACCTTCTTGTTGTATGCACTGATTAATGCAAGTCCAATCAGCCCTAGGCTTCCATTTTTCAGAGATTCGGTCTGTCAGACCTTTCACTCTGTTGTCCAGTTCTGCATTGCTATGTGGGAGTGGTCTGAGCTCTGCGTCACGGGGATTCCAGTTGCCACTGATCATGTGCCAATCTGGACCTATAATTTGCCTAACTACTTTCTCTACTTCTTCTCCATTCAAATGGTAACTTAACCTCATGCCCTGTAAGTCTTCTAAGACTTTTCTAAAATTAACTTTCGGATGGGGAATTCCCTCTGTGGCTTTCCGGATATCTTCCGGTGTCCACGGTCTATAAACTAGAAGAGTCGAATCTTGTCCTGCCTGTCCTGCCTGTGGATTTGGTACTTCTATGAGTGGACATATCTCTTCCTCACTCATAGCTTGTGAATTTCTATTCATTTCATATAATTCAATCTCCCCTCTCAAGTTACGTGTTCGAGACCTAGTCTCGATAGGATCCCTGACAAATGGTTTTGGTTTTGCAGGAACAGCTGGGTATAGTGGAGGTGGATCAGCTTGTCCACTCGCTTCATATTCTGGTAAGGGAAGCGGAGGGGGCAGAGGAGGGGCTGTTGCTATTACCAAGTTATTATCTTCTTTGTCTAAGAACATTGCTTTTGAATTTTTAATCTTTTGTTCCCTGCGATTTGCTTCCTCAAGCCACTTGTGTGCCTGAGGGACTCTTAATTGCCATTGCTTTTTTAGCTGACCTTTTGTGTCTGTTTTAAGTTGTCTGACGAGTTTAATAAGTGAAGATTTATCTAAATTACCATCAAATTTATATTTATCAACCCATTTAGTATAGTACTTAACATTATCGGCATGCTGTAATTGCATATATTTTGCATCTTCGGTTAGGGGCGGGTCTCGAGAACCTTTCGTGCACTGATTTCCCATGTTGCCTTAGCTAAGCTGTAAATTGTTACGTAACCCTTCTTATCACGTGGTACCATGATTTTACACCATTTCACAGTTTATCTAGAATAACTGTCTACCTATTCCGTTTCCCTGATCTATGACAAGACAGTAATCTTTTTGTCCATGATCTGCGCATGCAAATCTCCCTGACAAAAAAGTTTTGTAACTAGTCCCTGATATAAAACAGAAAAAAGGTAAATTCCTCCTTACCTGACCCTCCGTGAGTTGATCCACCGGATCGTTGACTCGTCCTCCAATCCCAGCTCAGAAACAGTGGCTGGCCTCTTTCGAACGACAATTCAGTCGGAGGTCTTTCAAAACAGAAGGGCCGATGTGGCCGCTTCTCTGTACGGGTACATGACACCGGGCCCAATTCTGACCTAGGCCTAGAGTGAGAGGTACTTTCCGGTCCGAAGGACCAAACTGTCAAAGGAAAAATATACTTTAAAAATGATCAAAACATGGTAGGTTCAGGTTGAGGCACTTTAATCTTGCAGCAAGGAGACAAAAACGTGCTAATACAGAGTTTGTCTAACTAGAAACAGGAAATACTTTCATTTTTATACTCTTTCTAATAAGACATTGCCTACCAAGCTGACGTAACAAATTACAAATCTTTTCATCATCACTTATTGACAATTAGTCTCATGAATTTCTGCTGATTTATCAATTTTTGTGAGAAACTTCCTAAGGAAAACAACGTGGCCTTGGTTACCACCGGTTAGATGCATGCAATGTCACCATTCAAGGTACTATGGTTAATTCATGCACAAAGCTAGCAGTTCATTTCTCTAATAATCCTCTGTCTACATTATCTCTAAGCTACTGCAGCTGTACATGTTCTCATACTTCGAACAGAGCTGATTGTTTAGAATCATTACATTTACAGGATATAGCATTATTCATTCATTCACTCCTGACCTAGCAGATAAGCACCTGCTTCTCAAGTACATTTCCAAAAGGCATACACATGAATATTGCTGTGCTAGCAATTACTAGGTCAGAGGGCATCTTGCAAGTTTCAGAAAGCTCACTGCAGTTTCAAAAAGCATCTTTTCAGTCTCATATGAAACTCAACTTATATATAAAACAGTGCATATAAAATAGAATGAAAAACCTGTTAACTCATTTAGCTTCTAATTAGCATTAAGCGTACACACATTAATACATATTTCTCTGACACACTAAAATATTTCTTTAAATTGCTCATCAATACTGACATAAAATGTTTGTCTTACCATCTGCAAATGAGGGTATCCTCTTCATGGCAGATGGTCTTGGAAGAAGTTAAGCAAAAGGTAAGGGCAACATCATCACAATTAACAATAATTAACAAGGGGTAATACTTTTACCCCTTTTAATGTCCATTACCTATACTTTCAACAAGAAGTTGGAAGACAACTCCAACCTAAGATAAGCAATGAAAATATGTTATTAACTGTAGCAATCCTCAATCCCCCACCCCCCAAAAAATGTCTTGTGAAACAGAAGTAACGTATTAATTTAAATTGTTTTATTATACAACAGTTTTCAACAAGTGAGATATAATAGCCTACCTGGAAGCTCTTCCTGGGACATGCTTTCTGTCCATGAAACAGTCGCACCAATGTCAAGGACATGCTGATGTTCTTCGTGTTTCACTGTTGCAGTAATTACATTTGGGTAATCTGCTGGCAGGTTGCCCTCAGTCGGCCTGATTAACAAAGTCTTGAGTCCTGCATCAGTTGCTGTCCATTCTTCCATGACGTCAGGTTGTCAGGGGTATAAAACATGCAGCCGACACCATTACATCTGTCTTTCTTGCCCTGTAGTGCCTGAAGCTGAAGCGGTTCACAAGTGCTGGTTGGCCGACTCCTGAAATTTTCTTTTTCGAGTTTCAGAACTGAAGTCTTCAACTTAAAGCTAAGTACCCCGTTGGGGAAACTTTTTCTTGCTCCTTACCGATGTCAGTAAAAGTTAATAATTGCATTACTTGTGGAAAGCAAATACCTCATAAAGATTTTCATTTGTACTGTATTCCTTGCCTAGGCCCTGACCACGACGTACCTTGCTGTCAGTTTTGTGCTTTATTTAATCAGCGCACTATCCGTTGTTGGTACATTTTTGCCTCTAAATATTTCGGTTCTCAGTTTAATTATCCAGAAATGACATTGGTTAGCCATCTGACTACTGGAATTCCAAAAAAATGCAAAGAAAAGACAGAGACAGGCCATTGTGGTCCAAAACTGCTGACAACGCTTCTCCTAAGCCAGTCGCCAGTTCGCTGGTACTCAGTGAGGCACTTTCGCAGCCCCCGATACCCGCTACTTCTGACTCACAGGCCCCTACTGAGACCCATTCAGAGTCCAGTATGCCGCGAGATGCTTCACCTATGAAACCCATGGATGTCTCTACCTTGGATGGGTCCGGAGCCACTGTGCAGGCACCGGCTTCTGAGTGTATATTCAGGCCTACAGAGTTGCATATTAAACCAACTCCACCTTCTATTCTAAGGCCTAAATCTCAATCTATGTCTAAAAAACTGACACCCAGGCCACATGTTCAGGCCCCTACGCCTAAAAACCAAATGATCAAAATGGCTGAAGATCTTATTACTCTAATCAGGGGTAGTCAACCCGCCCCCCCCTTCTAAGAGGCCTAGGGCTGAGTATGACTATGAATCTTCTGATCAGGACTCTGTTTCTTCTAATTCTTCCAATGACCTGGATTTGTCTATACCTACTTATGGGGATTCTGATGCAGAGGATTCCTTTCCCTCTGCTTCCCCCCTGAGGACTTTTCTTTTGGGGAAACTTTACATACCTTAAGGGAGCATTTCCACTGGGAGAGTCAGGAATTTTCTGAATTTAAAAAGAGGCTTAGGGATTTCCTTCTTCTACCTCACCATAGGCCTTTGGCTATACCTCCTGTACTAGACATTGTTGATGATGTGTTTGCAGAATCCAATATGGCCCCTGATTCCCTGCCTCCAGCTCTGAGTAAACCTGACAGATACTACAGGGTTCCTGAGTCCCACAAATTCCTTTTCAAAAATCCTGTTGCAAATCCAGAAACCATTTCTCAGGGGCCCAAGGGCATTAAGGCATCTACTGCTAAAAATCCTACCCCTTCTGATAGAGACTCCAGGGCACTGGATAGATGGGGTAAAAAGGTTTATACTTCTGCAACCTTGGCAATCAGGGCTTTAAACTGCCAATTTCATGTTAAAATATCAACAGCATATTATTGGACTGCTTAAACAGAAAATGATGTTGATTTCTGACTGTGTGGAAAATAAAGATTTACATGATTTATTGCATTCTGCTGAACAAGTTGGAAAACATACTTTGCAATGTGGTTTTGATTCTTTAGAGGCCTCTTGCAGGGCTGCTGTTACTGGGTCTGTACTTAGAAGGCATGCTTGGCTTAAGGAGCAATCTCTGCCTGATCATGTTAAAGCAAAATTGTTGGATGCTCCTTTAAATCAGGACCGCCTGTTTGGCAATAAGGCTGAAGAAGTTATAAAAAAGATGGAAGATAAAGCTAAATCTATACAAATTGTAAAAGATTTCTTACAAATGCAACCTCCAAGATTTAGTAGGCACTGGCCTACTAAGAATTGGTTCTTTCCAGCTCCTTCCAGATCCTCTCAAGCCAAACCCAGACACACCAAAAGCACCAGGTTTCAGTGCCAAGGGACTCTCAGAACTAAGCAATGGGGGACCTTCACTTCCAAATCTGGAAATAACAAGACACCCCCTATGGTAAACAGTCTCAATGACTTTCCTTTAAAATTACCAAGCACTTACCTTTTAGCCACCCCTTTGGGGGGAAAGATTGCTCTTCATGCACAAAACTGGGAACTCATAACCCAGGACAAATGGGTTTTAAATGTAGTGTCCCAGGGATACAGATTTCATTTCCACACATTGCCAACACCAAACGGGTGGCCAGACCTTCCCCAAATCAGTGGGCAGAGGCTCAGAAACAAGTACTTTCCCTCTTAAACATGGGGGCTATTCAACCGGTACCAGAAGAGGAAAAGGGACAAGGTTTCTTTTCCAGCCTTTTCCTGGTACCCAGAAAAGACAAATCATGGCTTCCAATTCTGGACCTGTCTACTCTAAACACTTTTCTGGACATTCCAAAATTCAGGATGCTGACTCTTCACCAGTTACTTCCTATGCTAGGCAAAGATGCCTGGTTGGCAACTCTATATTTAAAAAAAGCTTACCTCCATATCCCAATCAGGGAATCTTGCAGAAGATACCTAAGCTTCAGAGCAGGCTACTTGCATTATCAATTATCTGCATTGCCTTTTGGCTTGTCTACTGCACCCAGGGTATTCACAAAGTGCCTGGCTCCAGTAATTGCATTTTGCAGGCAAAGAAATATTCAAATATATCCATACCTGGACGATTGTCTAATTCAGGCAGAAAACCAGGCCATACTTCTAAATCACCTGGCATTTGTAAAAAGGGTTCTAACTTGTATAGGGTACACCATAAACAAAAATAAATTACAACTGGTACCCTCTCAACAGATTACATTCCTGGGTGCAAGCTTGAATACAACTGCCCAGATGGCTTTCCTCATGCTAGCAAAGCAAATTCATTTGGTAACTTACTTCAAACAAGTGGCCACAAAAACCCTGCTATCTGTAAGACAAATACTACAAGCCTTGGGGTTCATGGCCTCTTGCATTCTTCTAATTCCATATGCAAGACTGCATATGAGGAAACTTCAGTGGTACTTAAAAAGTCTATGGAGTCAACATTGTCACAGCCTGGAAACAATGATTCCTATCATATCTTGCCTATGCCTGGAGTTCCTATGGTGGGCAGAGGCCTGCCACCAAAACAAGGGACTGCCATTCACACTACCCCCTGCTGCCCAAACCCTAACTACAGATGCATCAGACAATGCATGGGGGGCTCACCTGGCAGGGAAATGCATTCAGGGCAAATGGAACCCAAATCAAATGTACCTACATATCAGTCAAAAAGAAATGTTAGCTGTAGAGAATCCTCCGACAGCCTTCAAGGACTACATTCATCCAGGACAACTAATGGTAAAGACGGACAACACCATGGTTATGTGGTAAATAAACAAGCAGGGGGTACACATTCCTACGCCCTCTGCAGACTAGCCATGGCATCGTGGAACATGGCCATGAGCTACCAAGTGCAACTACAAGCTCAATTCCTGCCAGGAAAACTGAATACACTGGCAGATGGACTAAGCAGAAATCTCATGGACCCACATGAGTGGAAACTGGAACCATGGATTTTCAACATGTTGACAAGCAAATGGGGAGCCCAGACATAGATCTATTTGCTTCCCCCCAGAACTACCAGTTGGACAAATTTTGCACAAGGACTCCTCACAAAAAAGCCTGGAAAGTGGATGCTCTGTCCTTCAGTTGGAAAAACCTATCAGTCTACGCCTTTCCCCCTCTGCCTCTGCTCTCCAAAGTTCTGCTAAAAGTCAAACAGGACAAACCAAAAAGGATTTTGATTGCTCCAGACTGGCCTCACCAACACTGGTACCCACTCCTGTGCAGTCTAAGCAGGAGAACCAAATTCTGCACCCTCAGCTCCCAACATTGAACCTTGCAGCTTGGCTAATCACTTAAATTCACCCTTAGCATCCCTCAGCAAACCTGTGATGGATGTCATCTTGGAGCGAGAAGACTTAGTACTAGAAAATCTTATGCTGACAAATGGAAAAGATTCTGTGCCTGGAACCAATCTTTAGGGATGAGCACAGCAGCTCCCAATTTACCTCAGATTTTGCAATACTTAACTGAGATGCTTCACAAGAGCCTGTCTTTTTCCTCTATTAAAATCCACGCTTCAGCTATTTAAGCTCACTATAACACAGAACCACCCCTCTTTTCTCATCCCCTGCTCAAGCAGTATCACAGAGGGGCAAAGAACTTGAGACCACCCAGGAGAGCTCCTACCCCTGACTGGGACCTTAACTTTGTTTTGGTAAAGCTCACTTTGCCTCCTTTCGAGCCAGCTGCTACTGCAGACTTAAAATTTATTTCTTGGAAAACAGCCTTCCTATTAGCAATCACTTCAGCTAGAAGGATATCTGAATTACAGGCCTTTATGGCAGTGGAGCCTTTCATCATCTTTCATGCAGACAGGATATCTCTGAAGACCAATCCACCCTTCATGCCCAAGGTGACTTCCAGTGTGGCTCTTAACCAATCCATTCATTTGCCAACCTTCTACCCCAATCCACAGAACAAAGGGAAATGGATTCTGCATTCCTTGGATGTGCACAGGCAACTTAGATTCTACTTGGACAGAACTAAATTTTGAAGAAAATATGAACAATTGCTAGTGGCATTTGCTGCTAGGGCAGAGGGGTAGGCTATTTTGAAACAAACCATTTCTAAATGGATAAGCCACTGCATTCATTTTTGCTATAAGCACCATGGAAAACATATCCCCCAGGGGATCAGATTTCATTCCACCAGGGCTGCATCTACTTCTGCAGCCTTTCTCAGAGGTGTTCCTACCAGGGATATTCTAGAAGCTGCTACCTGGAGTTCAGTGCATACTTTCACCAAGCATTATCATTTACCAATTTTCTCTAAATCCAGAGCTGGCTTTGCCACTGCTATCTTGCAGGGCCTTATAGCTGATCATAATGCTGTATAAATCCATCCTCCCAACCATAGCTTTGGGAATCTACCCAAATGTAATGACTGCAACAGTGAAAAATGAAGAACATAGTACAGTTGTGTACACTTACCATAAATGTAGATGTTCGAGTGTATTCACTGTTGCAGTCCTGGTTACCCTCCCTCTAGCCCTGTGTGTTTCTCTTACTATACCTCTACTTTCTTTTACTATGCTTAAAAGTCTTTTTGGTGTATTTGCTTTTGGTTGGAGGTATATTTTTGTGTTTTTAATTTTATTTGCTTCCCATTCGGGGGGCACCTGACATCTGGGGCAAGAAAAACTGATGTAATGGCATTGGCTGCATGTTTTATACCCCTGACAACCTGATGTCATGGAAGAAGGGACAGCAACTGATGCAGGAACCAAGATTTTGTTAATCAGGCCAACTGAGGGCAACCTGCCAGCAGATTACCCAAATGTAATGACTGCAACAGTGAATGCACTAGAACATCTACATTTATGGTAGGTGTACACAACTGTACCTTCTGCACTTTCCTGGGAGCTGTCTGGATCCCTGAGTGACAGTGGACAAGAACTCTTAATTTGATTTTAGTGGTGGCTCTGTACCGGGCTCCCTGGTACTCATGTACAGATGACATCATATCATTGGCCTCTGCTCACCTGCTCATATGTCATGCTGTGGTCACCCATGGCATTTCATCGACAATCTGCCACCAAATCTGCATTTTGTGTGACATATCTTCCCATCCTCTTGCAAACAGTAAGGCACCATGTTGCCTAAAGGTGTCAACAATAACTTGATTTTCTGCATCAGTGAAGAGTAGCCTTTGAGGATTGAGATGCCTGGAAGGCATAGTCCTTGGTGTCCTAAAAGACAATAGAAGGATAATACACACAAGTATCACATAACTACAAAATAACTTTTCCCAGATAAAACAGAAAAGGTAGCATCTCAATATTACTACTGGAGAAACATAAAGCAGTCTCAACATTTGAAATATAAACAACAGGCTGGATGCAAAAAAAGGAGAGTAACAATAGCAACATATCATTGTTTGTACCATAACAGAAATGCAGCTTTCCTCCTCCCAAAAAGAACAGGAAAATGACACATTTTGCTAACAAACCATCTTTATAATGGTAAAAGTGCAATCAAATGAGCTGTACCTCAAACATGTCTACAGATTTATCACAGAGCATTCCATTTTAAGGTATTGCCAATCATGTGTACTTGTGAAATGCCTTAAGAAACATGCCCATGGCATCAGTACACTTCTAACTAATGCATACAGATAAACGTGTAAAACCCTTTGATTCAGATTTTTCTTAATTACATTTCAGCATATGCAGTATGTAGCTGACAAAATGCAAGCATACCTTCTCAAGTTCATTAATCCTCTTTGCAGATATATCCCAAAGTAATAGCCTCTGTTCTGTGTTCTCCACATAAACAAGTCTCCTCATCTTCAGTTTTTCTAGCTACATGATTACCTTTTTATATGCTCTAGAGTCAGAGTTGTTAGCATGGTGAAGATGCAAATCAGGTGTGAATTGATTAGAATTGCTGAATCCCAAATGCTTGCTCCATGTAGCTGATGTAAACATAGTGCAGGCACTCCCTCAGTGTTTGTTTTTAATGGTTTATAACTGTTAAAAATTACTGGCTGGGAGAAGGAAAACACAACAGCATTGCAGGCTGCCCTACATCCAATGGGCATGTCAGGTTAGATTTACACAGTGTTAGATGTAAGGTTGGAAATGTAAGTAAGCAGCACACAAATCACAGGTTCTGTTCATTAACATCCACCCTCCTCTTTATTTGTGGGCAACTGCATATGATATTATTTCCATTTAATACCCTCACACATTTTAAGGCCAATGATATAGAATGGCTTACAGACTACATGTCTCAGATTACTGGCCAGATAAGAGAAGAATAACTAACAAACACATAGCGGTAAAGCATGGATGTATATTTGCAAGCAATAGTCATGACTAGTTGTGTGGTCACTCAGTGCACTACTTCCAAAAATAATAAATGTACAAATAGTTCTATGGTTTCATATTACTGTAGATGATGTTGCAGTTGGTTGTATGCAGAATGATTTCAGTTCTTTGTTACCAAGCTTTGTGTGGCTAAGAGGGATAAGGCACCCTTCCTGTGTTCTGAAGAATCATTAGAGTGAGAGTTCAAGTTCAGATTTATGTAGAAATATCTCATGTGAACCATTATCTAGTGTGTATGTCATAGATTACTTTTCCTCATGTCATCTACTTGTTCCTTTTTTCTTTTATTTCTTGTTTATTTATTTATTTATTGGGGGCAGGAAACCAGTGTTTATGTGATGCAACACTTAGCACAGTCATGGGAAATGGAGGAAAATGAATGTCACGTTTGGCTATACTTATCTTATTTGTGCAAAGTGTAGCAGTGCACAAACTGGACAACTGGCCCACCCAGGAAGCAGGCAGAACACCTACAGACAAGCCCCAGACAGCCAACAATTGAAAGCAGATACATTCAATTAATTCTGTGAGACACTGCAATAACCTGCTATGTGGTGTTGCACAGCAGTTACCACAGAGACCTTAAGAATTATTAGTAAATTAGGGAATGCCATGTAATTAGTCTTGTGGCAGCAGGTGTAAGTGTAGAGCTGGAGTACAGATAGTCCTGGGTTCTCGTATAGGGTATGCAACCTTTTTTGTTACTGTTGTTACAGTGTAGTTTATAGCAATGAACTGAAAAATAGACAAGTGTTGTTTCAACATTCTTGTGGCAAAATGTATAAGTGTGGGACTGCCATGCACATGGTTCTGGGTTATAATACAAGATATTCCATACATTTTACTGTTGTTCCACTTCCCATTATATTCACTCTCACTTATAACACTTTAGATAATGGAGCTGATATGAACTATATGTATGAGAGATGAGACACCATTATTGTGTTTCAGATGTATGACTGAGGGTATACTGTGCACTATATTTCTTTAAGTATAATTCTGCTATCTGGACTTGCATGGGCTTCCCATTGCCTAAGACAGATACACAGCTGGATCTATATACAATAACCTTGTTAGGCCTAACACATGCATGTGTAACAGCTCATAATGTCACCTGTATTTATGTATGATTCCTGACTATGTCTGAGCAACACCTTTTCTGTGGCAAAGATGGAAAATCAATACTGTGGAAGTAAATGTTTTGTCCCTTATGCCTAGATTTAAATCTCACAGTGTAAAATCAATTTTCTCAGTGTATAAAGGTAAAAACAAATGTGTCAGGTCATTACATTTATGCCCCCATGCATGTTCATGTCTGAAAACCTAATTCACCTGTTACCTTCCAATTTCTAATATTCCAGGTTACATCAATAGACACCCCACAAACTAAGGCCAAGTGTCAGATTAACCTTCCAATTACAATTATTTAATTCCTCTCTGCTTGGCAGTGCTGCTCTCTGCTTAACATCATGCAAATGCATTGCTCAGGTTTGTGCACTACCAGTAAATGCGATAACTGGAATTGCCGGGAAAGCATCAGTCTCCATTATTCTAGTTCAGCTGGTAGACATGGCTGGCATTAGAGGGGAAGGTGCCAGGTTTAGGGCACAGAGGTGGGGTGTCCGGGAGTCCAGGATATTTATTGGGCTCCTGGTAAAGCACCACAGCCAAAGGTTTCTGCAGGTGGACTAATCTGGCTCCCAGTATAAGTCTGAGGCATGGAATAGTTTGGCCCAGGATGTATCCAGTGCCACTGGTATCCCATGTAATGGAGAACAATAGAGGCATCATTTTAATGACCTACACAGGAGAAAAAGTGATACTCAACCATTGGTTGGAGGAATTTGAGACTGTGGACATCCTGCAGCTGTGTTAGTATGAAATTGAGAGAGTAGTTGTATGACTTAGAAAGCTTAACATAGACAAGAGTGGCATGCATAACGCTCCTCTGTTGTTTTCTGTTGTTAAACCAGCTGCCAGTGACAGTGATTTCAATAGGCAATCTCGTGTTGCTTGCTTGGAGATACTGAGGGAAGCAAGTAGTAAGCATGCAGCAGAAAATAAGTTTTATCGTAGCATTAGAAGTTAAAAACAGCTTTTTTGGTATTTTATAGAGTTGTATTAACTTGAGCATGCATAGCTCACCTGTAAAAGCAAGTATACATGCATTAGTCTGTAACACAAATTAATTGTAAGAGTCCAATATTAGACTGTAGTCAGAGGTTGTGGGGCTAAATACCACAATTCATAACTATATAATACTGTTATTTCTTCAAAAATATTTACATTAAATTAAAAACTCTATACCAGTGGTAGAAATGCCATGCTCTAAACTGTAATCTGTATAATTGGAATGCCCATAATTACAATATATGCACATTTCAAGGAGTACTTTCAGCAAACTGTAGTATAGTGCATGTCTGTTTGGATGTATACTTAAATGTAATACTTCAGATAAAAGAAATGTATAATTGTATTAATGCATTGTATGTCACATATGATGGTACTAATTTTATTTTTTTTCCTCTTACCCCAACCCTTATCTCTATTTTTTTATTTTCTATTATGTGTCATTAAAATGTCTCCATGTCATCCATGTGTACCACATTACTAAATGCTACACAGCACAGTGACTTAGGCCAGCCTCAGTGGATCAACCTGCCCCTGCTCCACCAACTCCAGCACCAATGCCCAGCAAGTCTGGGAGACAACCTAGCAGCATTGCCTCTGCTGCACCTGCACTACCTGCATCCTCGGTAGTACTGCCCTAGAAGCTGGTGCAGTGGTACCCTCCAGAAGCAATGGCAGAGATGGTGATTTCTTCACCTACAGGGAATTTCCAGGGATGGTGCATAGGGTTATACACCTCATCATTGGTGTATGCCTACTCTGGATGGTGAGGTTGCATTCCCTCATGGTCCGTAAGAGGAGACATCAAGCTCCAGCCACTAGCAGAGTAAGGTTACAGTGACGACAGTCCAGTGGGTGAGGACTTGATTCTGTCTCCAACTTGGTGGGCATAAGCCTGCATTGTCCCCTCCCTCATCCCAATCATGGTGTCCCCCAACCTTTTGAGTCCATCACCATCCCTACCTCTTGTCTAGTTTGTCTTGTATGTTTGCATTTGCTTCCTCACCTACCCAACTTACTTGACCCTGACATATCTACATCCCTTCCCCAATATTCCTCTCTTTTTAAAATGAAAAAAATAAATGCATCTGTCCCACAAATAAAAAATGCCCCATATATAGCTGTCTATTTCACACACATGTCTTCTTGACAAACTTGATTTGGTCCATTTGGCTATACAACATGATTGGTTTGTTGTCACTCTTCTTTGCTTAGGTGACAGTTCAAATTCAGTTAATATTCTGCACATATTTTAAGTTTACACTGTTAAAGAAATGGATAGCTGTGGTTCTTTCCTATCTCTCTCCTACACATTCCTCTACTGCTTTCCCTTTGTACTTCCCCCTGTTTGTTCCTTTAATCTAGTTAAAAAATAGAATAACAGACAACACACATAAGTAGCAGAAAAAGTAATGGATCCTTTCATTTTCTGGGCTCTGTGTTTGTGATGAGTTGTGCATTGTGCGCCAATGTGCAGCGATGGTGAGCATTGGCAAAATGTTGTGGTTACCTCCGCACAATGCCCCTTAAGCCCACTTACTATGCCAAAACACACCAACACATGTACTATAAAGAATTCAAGACATCAGTATCATCTGGGCTCAAAAAGAAATGTGTCAATGCATTTACACCTGCTGCCATAGAGTCTGTTAAGCAGCAGGTGTGTTTCATAGTCTCAGTACTAACTCTCAGTCTTTAGCAATGATGCTCAGGTTTGCACACTGCTTAAGTATGTGTAAATAGGGAAAGTAATGGAAATGTGTATCTTACTTGTGCAAACACTTTGCCAGCAGTTGTGCAAACCCACTGCTTGCTGCCATATGTAAAAGTAAATATTATTTAGTACTGTTGTTTACTGTCCATTTTCTGTCTATGACATGAAATTACATGTGCAAACATAACAAACTGAAGGTCCTATCTAACAATATGTCACATATTTGCAATATGGCCATGTGTTGCCTCTCCCCAAGCACTGCAACACTGGTGTCTCAGTACTTTTTCCACACATATATCACCAACACTACAGAAATTAATATCAAATATTGTGTGGTATGCAATGCACATCAATCTGGTAATACGCAGAACTGGAACTATTGATCCATAAGCCTAAAAAAGCCTTATCTGTAAGGCTAGGGAAGGAATCAGCATTGACTTTATCCACAGGAGCATTGATGACCTTAAACACATTTGACCTAACCCATTTTGGTTTTGTCAAGGGCAGATCTTGTTTATTAAACATAGTGGACTTTTTTGATACTGACCACAAAGGCCTGGATGAGGGATAACAGGACATACTGCCTATGATATACATACTGCCTATGATATACATACACATAAATACATAAAATCGTACTCGGAGGCTCTAAATAAAAACATGGAAAAGCATCAGAGACCTCCAAAGCAGACACCCAAAAAACCTGCACCTCCCGTCACAAACCAGACAGCACATAAAACACAAAATCAGTGTGCCACACAATCACAGCCCTTAAGGCGAAATAACATACCTAACACACTAGTAATAGGTGACTCTATAGTCAAGCACACTGACGTCCCACTCACTAGGTTGGGCAAGGAGAAGGTTACTGTTAGCTGCCTGTCGGGAGCCAGAATCTGCCACATAACACAAGCACTCAGGTCACTCCAGAACAAGTACAAATATGACTCTGTCATTGTTCATGTTGGTGTGAATGACCTGAGATGTACCTCCATGGACTACATGAAAAGAGAAACGGAAGAGCTCTCTGATCATGTAGCCCAGGCGGGTATGACCCTGACCCTGAGTAGCATCCTGCCCTCACCAAGAATGATACTGCAGTATAAAGAAAAAAATGATCAATTTCAACAATTGGCTAAGCTTCTGGTGTCATTCAAAGGGGATCCAGTGTCTGTCAGCCTGGGATGACATGCTTGACAAGCCTTGTTGCTTCACAAGAGACGGCTTGCACCTGTCACCCCTAGGCTTTCGAATATTGGACAAGGCTCTTGCTGCCCCCATAGTGCCTTTTTTAGGCAAGGCTCAAAAGTCAAACCCACCTCCATAAACAGCACAAATAAAAAACTGAGGGTTATGCTACTCAATGCCAGGAGTTTAAATCTCAAAATGCATGCACTCGAAGCACTCCTCAGTATGGAGAACATCGACATCTGTGCAGTAACTGAAACCTGGTTCAAGGCTCCACAGAGCACTCCAGCACTACCAGGCTACAACTCATACCACACATTTCGGCCACAGAACATGGACTGGAACACAAAAGGAGGAGGGTGTATCCATATTCATCAAGGATACCTACAGCTCCAGGTTAGTGGTGCAGCATGATACCTCTGAGATCATCCATGTGCAGCTAATATTGGGCAAATCTGCAATGCAAATTGTGGCCTACTACAGATCACCCTCCATGACCCAGGACCACAACTCTACCTTTCTGGACACTGGAAAACATGAAGGTCCTACCAAACACCCTGATATTGGGTGATTTCAATTACCCTACTGTTAACTGGGAAAACTACTCAAGTACAAACTCCCAGGTCCAGCACTTCCTGGAATGTATCAACTCAAATGCCCTGGATCAGCTGGTAAACTCCCCTACCAGAGTTGAAAACATATTGGACATGGTCATCACCAACATGGGCGACAGGTGTTCCGCACCGGAAGTCAACCCGTCACTGGTGAGATCAGACCATAAACTAATCACTCTGGATGTCCACACCACACCACCACCCCCAACCAAGGAAACCACAGTAAAAAACTTTTTTGTAGCAAATTTCACCTTACTTAAGACTGAGGTGGTAAGTTGCACAGCCCCCACGCTAAAAGATATCAGTGTCCAAGATGCAGGAACCTTTACAAATGCACTCTATGAGCACCTACAAGGATGTATGGATCATGCCATCCCTAGCAAAACCAAGACTCACTCCCATAAGAGAAGGAAACCAGTCTGGTGGACCTCTGCCCTAAACAGGCTATACAATTGAAGGAGGAAACTAGTTCAGAAAAAAAACAAACTCCAAGAAGGAACGACATCCCTGATCAGTATCAGTAAGAAACTAAGGTCCCTTTTAAAATGATCCAAGGCTAACTTCGAATGAAAAATAGCCAAGGATTCAAAAAAGATAACCACAAAGCCTTCTTTAGCTATGTCAAGAATCTAAGTGGCAACTCACAGATATGCTCTGAGCTAGTGCAAAATAGCACAAAATATACTGAACCTACTGATATTGTCAACATCCTGGCAGATACATTCAGTGCAAACTTCACCCCCCTCTCACCCCCAAAAGGGCCCACAACAATACCAGAAAAGTGTAATGTCCCAGAAATCAAAGACGCACAGGTAAAAGCAGCCCTTTCAAAAGCCAAAAGCACAGAGTCAATGGGGCCAGCTAGTGTCCCAGGCTGCATCTTGCATGAACTACAGAACGAACTAACCCCCCACCTAAACACACTGTTCAACCTCAGTCTTTCCAAAGGTTACATGCCCATAGAATGGCACACAGCAATGGCTATTCTGCTCCACAAAGGAGGGGCCACAACTGACCCTGGTAACTATCGCCCCATAAGCCTGACTAGCCTGGTCTGCAAGGCTATGGAGCGTATCATAATGGAAGTCATTAAAAAAGACATTGGGATCCTCCAAACACTTGACCCAACCCAGTTCGGCTTTGTTAAGGGCAGATCATGCCTACTAAACCTGGTTATCTTCTTCGAGACAGTCACCAAGGCCATAGATGAGGGGAAGGTGGTTCACACAGCCTATCTTGACCTCGTCAAGGCTTTTGACACCATTCCCCACTCAGGAATTATAGAAAAACTCACCAGCCTGAACATAAACCCCTATGTCACAAAATGGGTTGCCAACTGGCTTACAGACAGAACTCACACGGTAAGAATAGTGGGCTCCAGGTCCGACTCTAAACCAGTCACAAGTGGTGTCCCACAAGGCTCAGTCCTGGGACCCCTACTGTTTGGCATATACTTCTCAGAAATACAGGCAAACACAGGATGACTATGGCTAACCAAGTTTGCCGATGACTGCAAACTGGGAGCCATAATTGACTCTCCGGCTGACATGGGCATTCTCCAAAAGGACCTTACTGAGATGGACACCTGGTGTCAAAGTCATGGTCTCAAGCTAAATGCCAAAAAATGCATAGTCATCCCATTTGGGAAAAACAAAACACCCATGAATTACCACATAGGTGGCAGCCCCCTTAATACAGAAGAGGTAATAAGAGATCTGGGGAACCAGGTAGATAGTAATCTCTCCTTTGACAATCATATTGCCAAAGTAGTCAGGAAATCCTTCTATGTAGCCCATCTAATTACTAAAGGGTTCACATCTAGGAATAAAGAGGTTATAATGCCCCTCTACTCATCACTCATCAGACCCATCATAGAGTACAATGCCCCATTTGGGATGTACCTCGCAAGACACTTCCAACAGCTGGAAAGACCACAAAAATACCTCACCAAGAGGATTACTGGCCTCAAACATATGTCCTATGCAGCCCAACTGGAAAAACTCCGGCTGTACTCAATGGTATATCGCTTACTCAGAGGTGATTTCTGCCTGACTTACAAAGCCATGTCCAGCTCAGAATTGATGGACATGCTCCATCTAAAGAAATCCAAGTCACTGCGAGCCACTTGCTCTAGTGAGCTACACCTCACCACAACAATAAATAGAACATGCTGGAGGGATAGATTCCTGTCACAGAGACTCCCCATGCTTTGGAACAAAATTCCTAACTACATTAGGCAGAGCCCCTCACTAACACTCTTCAAGAGAAACCTTGACGAGTGGATGGGTAACAGAAAATACACCCCCAGGATCACTTCTTTGGCTCTTCTTGACATAGGCTCAGTTAATTAATCAATGGGGCAGTGAAAACTGACACTCTGACCTGGCTTATAAATGCCCTAGGGCAGATAGCCTAGTACCTACCTATGAACCTATGAACCTATAATAAGTGATCCAAGGCCTTTGACACTACCCCCATTCAGGTATCATAAAGAAAATCCTCACATCTGGGAATTAACCCATACATTACTAGATGAATAACCAACTGGCTCACTGACAGAATACACACTGTCAAAGTTGGGGACTGCACCTCCACCACTAGAACACTTGCTAGTGGAATGTCACAAGGATCTCTGCTAGGCCCTCAACTGTTTGGAAACTTTTTCTCTGAAGGAAGCAAAGGTAGTTGGCCTGTGGCTTACCAAGTTTGCAGATAACTGTCAACTGTATGCAGTCATATAGAGTCCCCCAACTACAGATGGGGCTGACACAGACAAATGATTGGTGCAAAACTCATGGACTGAACCTTAAAGCAAAAAATGCCTCATTATCCACTTTGGCAATGAAGTATTCCTGCTAATTATGATATACATAGCACCCCTCTAAGCAGTGTTGCAAGAGTTAGGAACACATGTTGACAGCAATCTACACTTCAGTCACTATGTGTCCATAGTGGTGAGACATGCATTCTACAGTGTACACAACATAAATAAGGCCATCACATCAAAGACCAGGGAGGTCATAGCTCTGCTGTACTCTAGCCTTATTAGACCACAAATTGAGTACAGTGTTTCCTTCTATCTGTAAATCATCAGACACTTGCAGCAACTGGAGAAAACACAGAGTTTTGTGACAGGGAGAATCCAGGGCCTCCAAACCATGACATACATGGAAAGACTGAAAGACCTCTCACTGTACTCAGTATTATTCATCCAGGCTACTGAGAGGTGATCTATGCCTGACCTACGGACCAGTCTCAGGTTCAGAGGTTCATAGGTAGGTACTAGGCTATCGGCCCAAGGGCCTAAGTAAGCCTAGCCAACAAGGTTCCCTGGCTTATTCCACCCAAGAAAGTTAATTTCCTGTGCCCCTGTCAATCAGAGCCACAGAAGTGATCCACAGACCCTGACCTACTGGAAATACTGGAGATCTGCAAATCAAATGGGTCAAGAATAACTTGCTCCAAGGATCTCAGCCTAGCCTGTGACATAAACAGAAGATGCTGGGGAGACAGATGTATACCCCAGCGATTGCCACTCCTCTGTTGTAGGCTCTCACTGCATGTGAAGCAGTGCTTCTCAATGACCCTATTCAAACACAACCTTGACAACTGTATGGGTGATTGTAAATTCACCTCTGGGGTGGCACCTATGTCCCTCATGGACAGGGCCAGTTAGTGCTGATTACAAAGTCACTCTGCTAACAATGACCATCTAACTATGCTCAATAAAGGTACTTGTCTTTTTACATGGCTATGCTTGTAAACACTCTAGAACCATTAGGCTAGTAACCTCCTATGAATGTATGAACCTGTTGATGTCATGCACAAGTTGATCTGCAGTCTTTTAAAAGTCAGACTTCTGCAGTGGACCTTGTGTAAAGTACTGAGTTCCATAGTCTATAATCTCCTCAACAGACACTGCTGCTGTCATCAGCTATAAAGTGTTGTCTGAAACACTCCAAGTTAGACTTGAGCTGTGGTGCTTGTCTTAAATACAGAGGTCTGTAGTCTGTGCATTTAAGTAGGAGTAATATTTTCACTGCAGTCAAGTGTGTGTGTGTGTGTGTGTGTGTGTGTGTGTGTGTGTGTGTGTGTGTGTGTGTTCTTGCTTGACATTACAGACAGGCTTTTACACCAGCTTGTGGGACACTGTTATTACCATAATCCCCTCAACAGATACCTCTAATGTCATCAGCTATATCTGATTTGTGGATGTGCACTATTACCACCAGGGCAGGGTCAGAGACTGGCCTGGAGGCCAGGCTTAAGTCAACTCATCATATGAGATACATATTAAAGTGACATGGCTTTCAGTTTATCCACATACATCATGGCATGGTTTATAGACCCCCTGTTTTCTTGATGGGAAACCCCAGTTGTTTTTCTAGTTGTTGCATGTGTCTGGAGAGGTACATGCAAAACACAGCACTATACTCTGTTTATGTTCTGATGAGGTTCAAGTACAGTGCTGTCATACAATCCTACAATCTGAATATGATGGCATGACTTATGATGTGCACAACATAGGCTTTCAATACCAGTGTGGTCACTTGGTGGTCGAAGTTCAGATTGTTATCTGCATGTGTTCCCTGTGCTTGAATCACTGGGTTTTAGCATAGCAGCATTGTTTTCAATGCTGCTATTAGCATGGAATTCCACTTTTCAGAAGGACAAAATAAAGACAATTTTCTGCAATTATTTGTAGATCGTGTAGCTTTGTCACCAATCATTTGTGTTAGCTCTTCCTGTAGTATAAATAATCCACAAAAACGGCACTCTGAGGCAAAATACATACAAATAATCCAAAGAAAATGCCCAGGCCAGGAGATTCTGGACACAAAATATGTTTAATAGCAGGCAACACAGTAAAGTAAGACCATAAAACGATGACAAACACTCATAAGCGTTTTTCATCACTCAGTACATGACTTCATCAGATGCGGAACTCTGGACTTTTCAGCTGAAGAAATATGGATAAAGCCTCATATATATTTTTAACAAAAGTCTTTAGTTCTGTGAAGATTAAGAAAGTTGGGAAATATATTATACATCGTGAAAGGATTCCCGTATTCTGGACAATCCCACACCACTAGTCACGGCCAGTGGGCATGAAATATGTGACGAAAAATGCTTGTGACTGTCAGCATTTTATGGTCTTACTTTACTGTATTGCCTGCTATTAAACGTATTTTGAACTGTCCGGAATCTCCTGGCCTGGGCATTTTCTTTGGATCCTCCTGTAGTATGTTATATTCATTGAAGGACTCATTGATTGCACCCAATATGCAAGAATCAGCAAACTTAGTAAGCCAACGGCCCTGTACTTTAGCTTGAACTGTAGAGAAATAGATTCCAAACAGTAAAGGAACAAGCATAGATCTCTGGGGTGGCAGCTGTACTAGTACAGGTTGATTCACCAACTTTCACAGTATATTTTCTGTTGGTGAGCCAATTGTTTATCCATCTAGTGAGTTAAGGGTTACTCCCCAGCTGGGAGAGTTTCTTAATGATACCTGCATGGGGGATTGTATCAAAACCCCTGACCAGATCAAGATAGGCAGTATGCACTGCCTTACCTTCATCCAGGCCTATCACACAGAAATAATGGCTGTGACAACATCACAGATCACCTGTGGAGTGACTCAGCACATACACTTTCCTGATACAGTTGAATACATAATTCAGCACATCCTCCACATGGGGTATGTTCCCGCAGAAGGGTGTACATCAACATGCATCCATCTGAGTTGGGGGAACAGCACCTGATGCATGCATGTATAGACACATCCCAACTCTCCTCATCTGTGACGTAAACCAACATGTCATCATGGACCTTTTCTAAAAGGACCCTAGTAATATGCTGGCTGTGTGCAATAGACCTGTGTGAGTTGTTAATGCTACATCATGTCTGTTACATCTGATAGATGTCCTCAAATAGGTCATCGAGGTCATGCATTATGACAACACTATCATCCTGTGGAACTTGACCAGGACAAAGCATTTGACACAAATCCACATTGAGGTATTCAATCAACATTGTCAGATGTGGTCATAAGCAGCTATATCACCAAGTGGGTAGACCAGTTATCATATATGTGGCATTTTACTATGTTGAAATGTGTAAAGTGACCTATATCTCAGGTCCAGTGATCAAGTGCGTACATCAGGGCTGTCTGCTAGGCCCTTTCTTGTCCATTATTTAAGTGATGGGCATCACAGATGACTTGCACATCCTGTGTCCAAACAGCTGCCTGAAGCACTACAGACTGTGAGCAATCATTGACTCCAGCTGTGATATTAGTATAATACAGACAGTATCAACAAATACTAAAGATTGCTGCCACAGCTATGATAACATCTGCAATGACAAGAAAACATAGGGGGATTTTTTTATGTCAGGAAAACAAACACACAAGTATAAAGTGGACATCACAACCTATAATCAGACCAATAGTTATGTGACCTGCGTCCTGGGGTAGATAGTGAGTGGAACATTCACCAACATGTGGTCACAGTGCTGACTACTCCCTTGTATGTAACACAGGTACTGAGTATGTGAAGGACATTCACATCAGAGGCCATAATACCTTCATAGTTCCCAGCCTTCATCACACCAGTAACTGAGTACTATGCACCCTACTTCATATACCTCCCTACGCATTTCCACTGATGTGTAGCTGAAGTGTACCACCTTTGTCATAGTGAGCTGTCACACAGCTTATTGGCCATACCTACGTATTCTTTTTGTGGCATAAACATTACTGTCTGTTAGTGTGGAACCCCCAACAAGTTGTTACACCAGATGCATGTGTGCTACCTGTTCTGGTGATGCAAACAGTACATACTGAGGAAAGGAAACTTCCAGAGAAAGACTAAACCTGGCTCAATATGAATATAACTTACTTTCTCCTAAAGATGACTATTACTAATCCTACACAGAACATACTGAAACTGAGGCTCACAGGAAGCGATTACAGAGATTACCCCCCCAAAGAGATATCTATACCAGCGACAGAGATCCAAAAACCAAAACTCTCCCCCCCAAACATCTGCATCACCCAAACACAGCATACAGGGGAGGGTGGGACCTGATCTCTCAACGAGAATTACACCCACAGCTAGTGTAAATTTTAAATCTAGGACAGCTGTCTGTTGCATAGTCAGGAGTGGTGCACTGCAACTGTGGTAGGACTTCACAAAGGCTGTGCCTCCACACCTCCTCTGATTGGTGCCCCACCCTCCTGGTTGCCTGGACCCTACAGGCCCCTTAGCCAAATCCTGAAATGGATGAAATAAATAATGGAGGGATAATATAAAGAATAAGGAAAGATCACATAATGATCCATTTTGTCCCAAATCAGTTTGGCCAAGCAGATCATGCTGACTTTTTACTCTTCACTTTTTTTTTGAAACAGTGGCAGTCCATATTGCCTTCCTCGAGGCAGTCATACAGCCTGACCTCGATCCCCACTGGATTTGATATCGGTATCACTGATCACCCCATGATAAAAACAATGCAACAAATGTACACCACAATACATCACAGAAACTGGCTGGCTGGGCATCAAACCACAGGGTCCACTGGGTGGAGTTGCTGTCAGACCCATGTCCCTGTCCAAGTGGTGTCAATCAGACTCTCAGTCAGGGGCCCACTCTTGGCCCCCACTCTACTTTTCATAGCAAAAGCAAACACACAAGGGTTATGAGAGACAAGTTTTGACAAAGTGACAGATGCAAACTGGGCTGGTAGAAAGTACACATCTGACACAGATATATCAGCAGAAGGTCTCTCAGAAAAGCGATACATGACAGCCAGAATAAGCCTAAAAGTTAAATGCCCAAAATGCATAGTAATACCAATAAAATACCTCTAGTAAACTACCAGTTATCCTAGGAAGGTGGCAATCCACTGAGTACAGAAGAAGGACCCAGGGACCCACCCAGGTAGTTAGTAGTACCCTGGTAGCCCACTGTCATAGTAGTTTTAAAGTAGCTGGAGTAATTTCTAGACCAGGGAAGGATGTCATAGATCTCATCTCAGATCAGGTCTCATATACATCATCCTCATCATCCATCCCTCCATTCAAAATGTGATTGACCAATGCCCATTTAAAATGCCTGACCCGACACTTGCAGCAGCACAAGAGGCCACAAAGTTCCTCACCAAAAGGATAAAACAAAAGGGAAACTGAAATCTATGCTGCCCGACTGAAAAAGAACTCAGCTCTATTCTCTATTCAGTACGCTTTCTAACAGCACTTGGCCTTTTGCAAAAACATAAAATGCCATGTCAAACCCAGATTTGATAAATATGCTTCACCTCAAAAAATCTAGACAAATCAGAGAGACCACAGACTTAAACTTAAACCGATACATGGGTGAGGATAGGACGTGCGTGCTGGAGGGAAAGACAAAGATCCCTATGACTCCGGAATAAAAAGAATAAATATGTGAGGCAGAGCAGGCCCTGGCCTTGTTCAAGAGAAATCTTGGAGGGATGGATGGAGATATAGATATACCCAGGGATTACCTCTCAGTGTCACTGTCAAAACACAGAGCAAAAAAAAAAGTATAGTTCCCTCCCCATAAAAGGGGGGGTGCAAAACTAAAAAACTATGCTAGGCTTGTAAATGCCCTCGGGCAGATAGCCTAGTATGAACCTATGAACCTATGAACCTATACATATGTGTCTGACAATATTAATGGCATAGATAACATTTGTAAGAGTGTGGATTGTGCTCTCTCTTTATATATATATATATATATATATATATATATATATATATATATATATATAGATATATATATATATATAGAGATATATATATATATATATATATATATATAATATATATATATATATATATATATATATATATATATATATATATATGTGTGTGTGTGTGTGTGTGTGTGTGTATCATGCACACCAATCAACTAACCTGTATTGCTCATAATATCACATACAGGTATAACAGTGTCCCTCCTAACACCTCCAGCAGATGTTACAGTGCCCGAACAATATGTGTGATTACCCTCATAGAGTGTTGATGTAGCATGATAGTTGTACAAGTGTGTTTGTACAGAATCATCTCTGATCACTCTAAATCACATGTTATGTCAGAGGCATGGGATTACTGGTGGTATTATTCTGATACTGTCCATGATTGTGGCTTGTTCTTTTAATGTAGTCCTTGAACCTTTACCAGTGTCCCACTTGCTGAAGATCTCTGCTGAGATTACACTCATAATCAGGCAAATCAGTTTGCACAGCTTCACAATATGCACCCCACCAATTGTATGCCAGATCCCTGATAGATGTTCCCTGTATTATTCATGCAGGGATGATTATCTCACATAGACATCCTCCCTATTGTTATGTCACCATGTGTGACAGTTGCATAATACACATTTTTACTGTGCAGTCCTTATTGTACCATATTGATATGTGATTAATGTTGCTGCTACAACCATCTTCCATTTACATGCTGTCATCTGCTGTATATTAAGTTGTTTCACCTGTCCTCTTTCCCTGTGTTCATTCCTACAATTCATCTGTATATCCCTATTCAATATAAACACTTCCCCTGAGTGTTTATTTTACATGGCAGTCCATGAACCGTTACAGATCACTTACACAACTTCAGTACAGAATTTCAGGAATGGGATATCACAATACTCTGCACTGTAGATACACTGTCCTGTACTGTGTGTGGACCATATACTTAATCATATCTCTCAATTGTCCAGATTTTCACAGAATGTCCAGATGTATTCCTTATCAAATTTGGTGCTTTCTGCCATGTCACTGGGATGATCTCAGGACTGACATGTCTCAGTATTGCATACATTTGAGTTTCATACTTCAAGTCCTTCAGAACATGCATCTTAACACAAACCCCTGGTTATTCTATCAAATTTCAGTAGGACAAATATGTTAAATATATTTCTATTTCTGGGTCATTGTCCTCTCACTATGTTGGCCTTTGTCCAGATGTCTTTCATTAAGAGGTTGAGAGCTATTTGTGAAGATCTGGTGATCATTGTGGCATTCTGCATAAAACCATTGACCGTTAGTGCTCTAATTTAAACAGAAGTGCTATCTGTCAAAAAGCAGAACAGTTATTTTAAGTGCTTTTTGTTCTTTACTAGGTAGAACAATTGCAAAATGTTAAAATCACTCTATTTTTAAATCACATTGAAGGAAATGACATCATAATTGACCAACAAATAAAATACATCAGTTAATACATTATTTAAATAATCTATTAAGTTAGTAAAAAACATCTATCATAGTCTAAAAAGTTATAAACTATTAACCTAATAATAAATGCATACATATATATATATATATATATATTAAAACTTTTTATATCATTTTATACTTCAGGAAGCTTTTTAAAGTAATGATATAGTTTATTCCAGGTGCAGCATTCGCTCTCAAAAAAGCTTGCCACTTAAGTTTCAAATATTTTTAATAATTATTAAACTGGTCAACAAAGCATAACTGATCTACCAATCTACAAAAAAAAAAAAAAAACTTTCGAAAATCCTTAGAACACAAACTGTGTCTAGCCAAAACATTAGTGGTATCTTTTTTCTTTATAATTAAAACATTTTCACTAATTCTAAATGCTAACCTTCTGACAGTTTTGCACTTTTCCAATCAAATCTTCCCTTGGCTATTAAAGTATAATCTAAATGTTTAAAATAATAGCTATTAGAGGAATAAATATACCTACAAAATCAACATTGTTGGCAAGGGAACATACCTAAACAGTTACTACTGGTAACATTAGTAACTAATTTATTGAGTTCTAAAAGTTATTTAGTCTTCTTGTATATAAACTAAGGCTTATACACAACTTTAACTACTTCCTGGTTCCCTAAAATAACTTTCAATTTATCTTGAATTATGTGTCAGACACCATGACCATCAACTCTAATAGGCATAGGAAATGCAGAAGTTCTGTCTATGTCAGTATTACTTTTTGCCTTTGGAATAAACCCCGAAAAAAGTATAGGTGGAAATTTATTGGTTCTATTCTCAACTACTTCATTAAAATATTTCTTAATTTAGTTTCTGGATACCCTCTCTAATTAAACATATTAATAAGTATGTCATCTTCTGTAGAAAAGTTGGAATCTTCACTAATTAGACACCTGAGTCTAATGAGTTGCCCTCTCAAAATACCTTGCTGAAACACTGTGGATGGCATGCCTATGCAATGCATGCTGCTGCTCACCGTGCACACATGTAAACTCCATGCAGGCTTTGCGTGAAGCCTACATGGAGTTTATTGAATCCCAGTGAATGATTTTCAAGAAGTGGAATGTCATCCCTATAAGATGTTGGGACATATGAAGACAAAGGCCAGGATTCATAGAGAAGCTTTGAACTTTTGCACAAAGCTTGCTAAGCTGACCAGCACATCATGGTAATGCAACACATATCCAAACTAAGACAGACTGCACTATGATCACCTAGAGTTAAATCTGGACATTTGAATTAGCTGTTTCACATGTTCCAGATTCCCAGCATTTTTTGATAAGATTGCAGTTAATATGGTAGTCCATTCCAAGAGCAGAAATGTAAAGTAAAATAAAATATAGTACCTTAGGGAAATAAAAAAAGAAGAAGAAAAAAGTGATGAAAAGCTTTTCCAGTCTGCCTATGTATCTCCTGTGGGAAAAAACCATACCAAGTCTCATGACATATTAACAATCAGGGCAGAAAACAATTTAGATTTAAGGGACTAGTTGAACTGGTACAGTAATTTCAATGAAGAGATCTGACTAAGGGAATCTGGTGGCAACATCTCTGGGCCACTAATGAAATCTAACTGTGCAGCTAGCTATGCTCCAGTGTACACAAATACAACAGGGCAACAGATAAGCAAAAACACAGTTTGTATAATGTCTATACACCACATTGATTTGATTTCATGACAACTGAAAATGTGAACTCAGTGATGCATCTCAAAACGAAAGCAGTACATGTACAGAATATGCTGTGTATTCTAGCATATCCCTCATCAAGATAGCACAAAGAGCTATATAAAGTTATATTCCTGTACAATATTTGCAATGACAGTAGGATAGTCTCCACATATGTAGATGCCTGTCAGATGCATACAAGGGGAGAAATGAGTCCAAGGTGTTACATAGAACTTCAGCACATAAACATATGCAGGGTGAAGGGGAGGATGGGCAATATATTTGGTCAGGATAAAGTTTCATTTCTTGTTTTATACAGAGAAAAGGGAAGAGGGAAACAGGCAAAAAGGAAAGCAGGATAGGAAAAGTAGATACAACAGCATGCATTGGAAGACTGACACATGCATAGAAAGGAGTGGAGGTTCACACACTAGGACAGGGAGATATGGGATGGACTAAAATAAACAGGGATAAATAATGGTGATGGGAAGGCAGGACAATGCACACTTGGCTGAGGAGATGCTGGGATACACTTAACAAGTTTCAGTCTGCTGCCTTGGCTGAGATGAACACTACAGTGATCCATCACCATATGATGGATGAGACTGCAACCTGCTTTTCATGCTCTATCTGTGGCTAGACCACTTCAGGTAATGGTGCCTGGCTGCCAGGGAATGAGGAGTCAGGACCTCCCAGCTCCATAACCCTTACATTCCGCAAGAACAGCCTCAGCAGAGGAAGGGCACAGTTAGGTGCTTGCTGAGCAAATCTGTTATCTGGACCTACAATGGGGAGAAACAGTGAGTTTGCTATAAGTGAATCTATTCCAAAAGTGGAATGAATATCTCTAAAGCAAATGTCTGTATTTCTAAATAGAAATAGCTAAACTGCTAGCCTCTTCTATATCTTGTAGTAGATTATGTGATTACTAGCTCCCCCTGCTCATGCTGGACTGTGACAGCTGAAAGGTGAGATTCCAGGAAAAAAAAAAACATACAGTTCACAGTCCCATATGTATGTCCCATTAGCTGTATGGCAGGAAACAGACAGCTATTTCTCCAATATGTATAAGTTAGCATACATACATAGAAAAATTGCCCAGGTATGTAAAGAAACACAACAAGTAGCAGAGCCATGAAATGACAATCCCATTCCTGAAGAGATCCTTGCAGAATTCCACATTAAATGTAGTTTGCACATTCTACAAAGTAGCCTCTCTCTCGCTATCTAAGTGTGTGTGTGTGTGTGTGTGTGTGTGTATATATATATATATATATATATATATATATATATATATATATATAGATATATATATATATATATATATATATATATATATATATGGGTCTACTTCAAAATATTGAAAGACCACTTCACTCGAATCCGAAATCACAGAGATGACAATATCAAAACCACATATCCATGAACTGCTAAACCCAAGTAAAACCCATCAAAGTGGGGATGCTTTGCTCCCACACCCCTTAACTAAATTTACTAACTCCAAGATCTCATTATAGTGGGGAAAAGGGCAACTACCCATTGTGGCCAAGTGGTTCCTTTCCAGGTGAATGGTTTTGATGGTTTGACGGTTTGACGGTTTGCGGATAAATAGTTTCGATATTGTCATGTTGATGATTTAGGATTTGAGTAAGTGGTTTTTCGTTAATTGAATGTAGACCCATATATATATATATATATATATATATATATATATATATATATATATATATATATATATATATTTTCCCCATACTTACCTTGATAAATACTTACCAGTAGCAACAACAGCGTCTAATACAAAAGAAAGAGAAAATACAATGCTATCTACTTAAATAGCATGTAGATCCCATCACGGCTACACTATCATCAGATCAATGCTTGAACTCCTACCTGTAATAGTGATTGGGTTATTTATCTAGCTACCTGCTCATGTTCTGCTAAATATGAGAAAATGTCATATCTGTTTAAAGTATGTATTTCAGAACATCTTAGTGATATTACTGTAAAAAAATAAAGTAGTTCTTTATATCAGCATAAAATTAAATATCATGGAGACATCTTTAAGTTTATTGGAATAAGCCAGATCTTACAAAACTCACCTAATAAATGTAATGACACACCATTGTTGTTAACCCTTTGTGGAAGAATGTAAATATATGCCTGCCATAAGTGGCCAATTTAGTGTGCCTTGGGCTGTGGTTGGTTTTCAAACCATACCCCCTTACACCTTATTAGGACCATTCAGAAATACACATGCCCCCAGATTTAATTGAATCTGTGTAGGTGTAGTGTAAAGCCTACACAGAAGGTACAGTGGCCGTATACGTGGTACCCCCTTGGTAGTGTGCCATGCATATTAATGAAGGCATGTTACTGAGGGAGAGCCGTGTAACACGGTTATTGAATCAGTGTAGGGAGTGTGTTACTGTGTCCAGAGATGAGTAACACACCCCCTGCACTGTCAAACTGCTGGATATCAATATATGCATATGTATGAAATATTTTTGTATTTTTTTGTCATGTTTGCATGGCCCACCATGGTGCACAGCAATTGACACATGCCAGACATCTAAAAATAGAAACCAGATGCATTTAATTATGAATGCAAAGGTCAAGTTTAAGCATAGCTGTGTGGGTTTGCATGGCATGCTGCTGTGTTTAGCAGTGCTTAAACATTGTTGAGAGGTATACATAAAAGTATAGCAGCATTCTACATGTCCATGTAGCCAAATGGTTAGAGTAGTAGACTTATGTGCATTAGGTGCAGAGTTTGAATATGCAGATAGGTTATTATGCATTTCTTTTGCAAATACAGATTATGAGAATTCTTTTTAAATCCTGCTTTGCTGCGCTTAGCTAAGCTCTGCTAAGCACAGCTTTGCCTTGCCAAGCACTGCTCAAACAAGGAACATTTTAGCACTGCTAAGTTGATTTGCACACCACTAAGCAGCGCTAAGCATTGGCAGTTTACGCAATGCTCACATCTGCTTAGTTGGTTTGCACACTGATAAGCATTGCTAAGCATTGGCAGTTTAGGTACTGCTCAGCTCAGCTAAACTGGTTTGTGAGGTGCCAAGCGATGCATTTTTAAAAATGGCCCAGTGGTGTGTAAGTGCAGGAAAACAGGCTTATTTAAGTGCAACAGGTGGGAATATAGCAAGACCTGTTGGAGTTTGAACTATGCAGGAACTATGGCAGGTGTTGGAGAGGGTGCACACTTCTGGGCACAGTGGTGGGGCATTCTAGAGTCCGGGGACATGGTTGGACTTCTAGTGAAATACCATGACATCTGGCTTCTGCAGGGCTAGTACCAGGGATTGGAGTACATGTTGGAGGCCTGGGACCGGCTGGCACATGATCTCACCAGTGCAACAGGTATCCCCTGCACAGGTGAGCAGGTCAGTCACCATTATGATTATCTGAAGCAGTGGATGTGGGAACATCTGCACACCGGTGTCCAAGATGCTCAGGATGGGAATGCCCCAAAAGTTTGTAATACTGTTAGCACTATTTTACCAATACCTAATCTGAATGTGTGATAGACAGGTATGCATAATGGTGTGCTTCAATCACTATAGCTGTAGAGGAGAGAGCCCGCAACCTAGAGGCCCATGCAGGGTGCTTGGCCAGGTTGTGCTATGAGTATGGTGAGTACATATTAATTTGGAATCTATAGTCAAATACACAAGATAGAGTAATTTAGTCACTGCCAGTAGGTACATACTTTACAGATTTGTGTAATGCAATGAATGTGGATGTAGGGCTGTACTGCAATAACTGTCTACTCAAAGTATAGTGCAATAAAGATTAAAGCATTAAGCCTGATAATGTTAATGAAATAAAGTTTCTACTGCAATAAGTGTGGAATTACAGCTGTATTGCAACACCTGCATTATCGCAACTATTGTTTAATAAAGACTCAAAAAATAACAGTAACTGCATGAAGGTACCCCCTAATAAAGCTGTGTTGTGTAATATGTGTGCAAGTAGGGCTGTTGTTCATGAAACTGAGTATGACATCTGCTCTGAAATAAAGACACAAAGAATGCCACTAACTGACTCAAGGTTAGTTAAGAAAGAGTGTTATGCAAAATTGTAGATTTAGAGCTGTATACAAGCTATATGGATTATGACATTTGTTCTGCATTAACATCTCAAACAATACCAGAAACACCCAGGATAAATTTTGTGTATCAAGATTTTCTTGTGCTAACTGTTGCATTTCAGCTATATGCATTCCTGCTCCAAGGTATGGTGCTGCAGGCAAGTATGAAACTGTAATAGCTGTATACTGCAAATATACTATCTGCAAATGTATATGGGTCAGGTAGCCAAACCAATACTCCGATATGATTTCTCAACATCACAGATATTTCCACCCACTAAGTGTTTATTGTGTACACCTGCATTCTGTGTATTAATGTACAGTTTACTTAATATCTCTGTCATGCATGAATCTCATGCATGTGTGTTCAACTGTCACTGCAGTCTTGTATAAAACTGTACTACAATTACCAGGTTATATTTTGTTTCCTGGTGAGCTTTAGGCAAATGTCAGGCAGTCAATAGTCAGCAGTAGCTCAGTTTGTTAAATGGTGTGTCTGATGTACATTTTGTCACACACAGACCAGGGTTCGAATCTAGTGACAAGTACTGATAAATATTACTGAATCAGTTATGCATTGTTAACAGATGTCCTCCCCACAGGAATTACAGGTAAATGTGTGCAGTAGGATAACATGATAGTTGTTTACTCTCTGTACTGTACACGATACAGGTCTCTCAAGTGTCACTCTGTCACGGACTGTAATCACTGTCACCTAATCCCTCTGTCACAGATCTGTCATTGACATGATTATGTTGATAGTGCAGTCACACTACTTCAGTCCACAGTACAACTTGGTAGTCATATAGGTCCACTTGACATGTAATAGTCCTCTGTAGTTGTGTACCTGTAGGTGTTACAGCTTGTTCCATACTGTTCCATGCAGATAGCTTGAGAGGTATGTACATGCTACAGCAGCTATAAGACACTGTTATACATAAAGGAAGGGCAGAGCTGTAGAGTATTTAACCATACTGTTGCAAACTATTTAGCCTATACTGGTATTAATGGACTGTATTTCTCTCTCCCCCCACCCCTTATCTTCATCATTATTTATTATTGTTATACATCAGTTATTGTTTACTATTAACAAATGTTGTTCTCTAAACATTATATTGGGCCTTGTGTCTTATTATTGTTATATAATACAATGGTTGCATACTAATATATATTGTTGAATTATCTATGTTGTTGGCCTTATGCCATAACTGTTACTGGCATGGTTAGGCCGGTTACTGGTGATCTGCCTATCCTACCTCAGCCAGCCATGGCACCAGGTCCCAGCACATCTGGGACCCAAGCCGGTGGTGCCCCCTCTGCTGACTCTGCCCTATCTATGGGTGGAACCACCTCAGGGAATGTGGCCCATCTCCCCCAGGAGTGGGGGCAGAAGGGGGGGGTTGTCACCCAGGATCAGCTACTGGTGATGGTGCACAGGATAGTGCATCATGGTTATGAGAATTGCCTGCAATGGATTGAGGACAGACTGGCCAACTTGGAGGGGCATGGTGGCCCCGACACCCAGCCTCCAACACAGCCACGTTTGGGGCAGTGAAGGAGCAGTGTTGACTGCCCATGGGTGGGGAGCTCAGTCACACTGCTGGCATCTGGGGGCACATGATCTTTGATTCCACAACACCCTCCCTGTAGAAGGTGTATACCCCCCTCATGTGTCATACACCGCCCCTGTATGCTGTCTTGTCTGTCTGCAAATGCAACCTCTCCTACCCAACTTACCTCCCCACATGTACCTATATCCCTTCCCCAACATTCCACTCTCTCCTTGAAAAAAAGGACACCTGTCCTACAAAAAATAACACCCCATACATAGCTCTCAAATTTTCACTCACATCCACTGGACACAATGAATTATTACATTAATTAATGCACACAGTTATGTTGCTATCACCCCTCTCTCTGGGGTGTGAGGTTCCAAATTCCAAATTCTTTACAACCTGCACAGCTGTTGCTGCACAAGAAATGGAGAACTATGATGCTTTCCTAAACCCATCCTGCATATCCCTACCTGCCTGTCGGTATGTTTTCCCCCTACTTGCCCCCATTTCACCACTTTTTTTTCTTTCTAGCACGTTTAAGCAAAACAGCACACAAACTGCATTAATCATCTTATGCGCTTCTGACAGTGTTACACACATCTGCAAAGTAATCACCCTTGCCACGTCTTGAAACCAGGCCCATGTCAATTACAACATGGTGCATTAGCCCACTAGGCCACTCAGCTCCAAATTAAAACAGCTGTTTCCACCAACATATCCTGATTGCCACTGACACACTGCAAGTACATAGACTGGGGAAATTAGCAGTGTACGTGGGACTGTGATGCAGTCAAATAAATAATAATGGATATACGTGAGACCTGGGATAGCAGGTATAGCTGAAAACTGGTTGCAGGAAGGAAGGCACCAAACACAAAATGTAAGAACAAGCTGTTTAATCCAAAATGAAGTGCTTTTCATCACAGTAAATACTGCGACTTCTTCAGATAAAAACAACAGAGCATGCCCTTAAGTAGTCAGTGAGCAGTAGTTAATTAGTTAGGTAATTAACCAATATTAGTTAATCAGTTCATTTCATTCTTCTTGACAACAAATTGAAAACTAGTACTCATAGAAACAGTTTCTAAAGACCACAAAAGTGTCGCAAACACATTTAGACACACCCACATGCAAAACTCAAACCCTAACCCTACAGGAGAAACAATACTAAATGTTCTTATATACCATAAAATACCTACAAAGGTTTTTGTACTTTATAAGTACCAAATATCTAAAATACTAAAATGACATGGTAAACCCATGTTCGTTCCTACTATTGTTGATTTTTAAGATCTTGTGTACAATTAATACATACTTTACATGAATTCTATACATAAAACCCTATCTAGTAAAGCTTTTTAATTTCAGAATACATACAATAGAACATCTTTTATTTAGACCTGGATACTGCCCTGCATTGGTGTTCAACTGCCATATTAATTCTAAACGTTCTAACTCCATTGAAACTAGACCACCCCCATCTTATCGGGTACAATTTGATGTACTGTCCTGAACAAAAACCTGTGATCCATGTATTCGCGGATATGCTTAGCTAGGGTGCTGTCTTCGCTCAATTTGCCAACATGGTATAGATGTTCATATATTCTTTCCCACAATTTCCTATCTGTTTTCCCTATATAGAATGCGGGACACATTTGGCATTGGGCTAGGTATATGACCCCTTTAGACTGGCAGTTTAATCTAAATCTGGTGGTGTATTGAGTGCCTTTGATCTTAAACTTCTGACCCACATCCATATGTTTACAGTACTTACACATACCACATTTACACATCCTACATCTATTGACTAGTATATTAGAGTTTCTTTCAACTAGATTTTTTAAATTAGCTCCTCTTTTGAAGGTAATTCTAGGTGTGTGAGCCACTTTCTTACTTATAAAGGTGTCTGACCGTAGTAGGTCCCAGTTCTTCCTGATGATCCCACATAAGTCAAGAACATCTACACTGAATGAAATAATGAAATTACTAAAATTACTAAAATTCTGGAGTACATTACTGTCGGTGTTCCCTTCAATATGTATACCTATAGTATCAGTGGAGGTATCAATTCGAGTTTGACTTAAAATAGGTTTCTACACACCATTCGTATGCTTGTGAATCACCTCTTCAATAAGCAGATTCAACATCTGTATAGGGTAACCCCTGCTAGTGAACATCTCCTTCAAGTTTTTACATTCTAAGTAGAAGTCTCTATCTAGGGAGGTCATCCTAGCTGCCCTGACCAACTGTCCTTTTACTACTGACTTCTTTTGGTTGTAGGGGTGACAGCTAGAAAAGTGCAAGAAACTATTAGAATAAGTTTCTTTTCTATATATATATATATATATATATATATATATATATGTGCATTGTAGCATTCACTGATTGTATATTTACAAATCAGAACATCCAAGTATGATATGGAATTTGCACCAAATTGTGATGTAAACTGCAAAAAGTCAGTTATCTCATTAAAGTAACTGACAATTGCATTAGCTGTGTCATTGTCAACCCTTATCACCATGAAGATGTCATCCAGGAACCTAGTGTAGTAGTGTACCTTGTCTTGGACCCAGTTGTTCTGTAGGACAAATCCGTGTTCCCAGTCAACCATTACTAAATTGACGAAACTGGCGCCACACGGGGACTCCATGGCTATCCCTGATAGTTGTAAAAACAATCTTTTGTCAAACATTACATAGTTATTGGACAAAATAATGTCCAATAGTTCAATAAGCAAACTTATTGTATTATTAGGTACGCCCTTGATTCTCAGAATGTGGCTAATTCTCTCTGTGCCCTCCATGTGTGGGATGGACGTATACAAGTCCTTAACATCTGCTGTTAAAAAACTGTACTATTGTCATATTGTAAATTATTTAGACAGTGTAGGAATGACCAAGAGTCCTTGCAAATTTATTTCTCACTAGTTACATATTTTTGTAGCACAGAAACCACATATTTTGCACATGCATACATTATGCTATTTCTGGCATTAACTAGTGGTCGCAAGGGAGGGTTGCCTATATCTTTGTGCATTTTAGGTACCCCAACGATATCAGGTATTCTGGGCACTGGCATAGATAAATAGTTGAATAGATTAATATCTATTCTGATTTCAATGAACAATTCATATATGAAAGATTTAATGTGACTGTAAGCTGTATTTAACTCATTTCTAAAAACTTCTTTGTAAGCATCTGTGTTGAGTATTTGTAACATTCTAGTACTATAGTCACTGATGTTCATCATAACCAGTCCCCCTCCCTTGTCAGGTTTCATTATTCTCAAACCGTCCGTTTGCAATTCATCTAATAATTGCCTCTCTCTTACAATAATATTTCTTACAAAATTCTTGTTGGTTTTATCACTTTGTAAAGATACAACCAGTGAATGCTACAACGCATGTATATATAGAAAATAAACTTATTCTAATAGTTTCTTGCACTTTTCTAGCTGTCACCCCTACCACCAGAAGAAGTCAGTAGTAAAAGGACAGTTGGTCAGGGCAGCTAGGATGACCTCCCTAGATAGAGACTTCTACTTAGAATGTAACAGCTTGAAGGAAATGTTCACTAGGAGGGGTTACCCTATACAGATGTTGAATCTGCTTATTAAAGAAGGATTCACAAGCATACAAGAGGAGTGTACAAACCTATTTTAAGTCAAAATCGAATTGATACACCCACTGATACTATAGGTATACATATTGAAGGGAACACCAACATTAATGTACTCCAGAATTTTAGTAATTTTAATAATGTCATTATTTCTTTCAGTGTAGATGCTCTTAACTTATGCGGGATCATCAGGAAGAACTGGGACCTACTATGGTCAGACACCTTTATAAGTAAGAAAGTGGCTCACACACCTAGAATTACCTTCAAAAGAGGAGCTAATTTAAAAAATCTAGTTGAAAGAAACTCTAATGTACTAGTCAGTAGATGTGGGATGTATAAATGTGGTATATGTAAGTACTGTAAACATACAGATGTGGGTCAGACGTTTAAGATCAAAGGCACTCAATGCACCACCAGATTTAGATTAAACTGCCAGTCAAAAGAGGTCATATACCTAGCCCAATGCCAAATGTGTCCTGCATTCTATATAGGGAAAACAGATAGGAAATTGTGGGAAAGAATATATGAACATCTATACCACATTGGCAAATTTAGCAAAGACAGCGCCCTAGCTAAACATATCCATGAATACATGGATCACAGGTTTTTGTTCTGGGCAATAGACCAAATTGTACCCGATAACATGGGGGTCCAGTTTCACTGGAGTTAGAACGTTTAGAATTAACATGGCAGTTGAACACCAATGTAGGGCAGTATCCAGGTCTAAATGAAAGATGTTCTATTGTATGTATTTTGAAATCAAAAAGCCTTACTAGATAGGGTTTTATGTATAGAATTCATGTAAAGTATGTATTAATTGTACATAAGATCTTAAAAATTAACAAAAGTAGGAATGAACATAGGTTTACCATGTCATTTTAATATTTTAGATATTGGTACTTATGTTCATAGGTTCATACTAGGCTATCTGCCCTAGGGCATTTATAAGTCTAGCCAGTGTGTTTGGCTTTCGCCACCCATTTTAAATTAATTGTGCTATGCCCTTTTTCGAGGTTAGTATACTGTGCCTCTGTCTAACAGTGACACAGAAGTGATACCCGGGGTAAACCTACGATCTCCCATCCACTCATCAAGATTCCTCTTGAAGAGAGTCAATGAGGGACTCTGCCTAACCTGGACTGGGATTTTATTCCAGAGTGAAGGGAGCCTCTGGGTTATGAATCTGTCCCTCCAGCATGTCCTATTTATTTCAGTGCTGAGGTTCAAGTCTCTCGAGCGCGTAGCTCGATGGGATTTGGATTTTCTGAGGTGCAGCATGTCCACTTATAAAGTACAAAAACCTTTGTAGGTATTTTATGGTATATAAGAACATTTAGTATTGTTTCTTCTGTAGGGTTAAGGTTTCAGTTTTGCATGTGAGTGTGTCTAAATGTGTTTTGTAGTCTTTAGAAACTGTAGTTTCCATGAGTACTAGTTTTCAATTTCTTGTCAAGAAGAATGAAATTAACTGATTAACTAATATTGGTTAATTACCTAACTAATTAACTACTGCTCACTGACTACTTAAGGGCATGCTCTCAATGTTGTTTTTATCTGAAGAAGTCACAGTATTTACTGCGATGAAAAGCGCTTCATTTTGGATTAAACTGCTTGTTCTTACATTTTGTGTTTGGTGCCTCCCATCCTGCAACCAGTTTTCAGTTTTGTGTTCTTTCATAGCAGGTATAGCTGTCAACTGTACAGACTGTTGCAGAATGTCCACAGTTGTGCCCCCTAGTTTTGGCACAGTTTTTACAAAAACATATGTATCTGCTAAACTACTGGCAAGTCATTAAAGATTTAGATTAGAAGATCATGATAGATATTTCAGTGTCACACCTCATATCCATCAGAAAACACATGCTAATGCAATTTCAGTCACAGACTGTATGCATGCCCATATATCAAATATCTTGCAAATATACCTGCTGCAGCAGTGGCTCAGTTGCTCAGTCTGTTAAATGCCTTCCATGCAGTATATTTTGCTACCCACAATTCTGGGTTCGAATCTAGTGTGTTGCACTTCAGTTACATTCTTATGAATACAGCAAATAATGACTGAGTCATGCAATTTTCACCAAAACATGTTGCTGGTACTGAATTAACTTTTACCCTCACATGTCTCTTCCCCCTACTGACCTCATCCCATAATGTTTAACACTGAACTGCCAGATAATCACAAAGTCATATGCAAAACTGGACATACCTCATAAATCTCAACAGTGGACAGTATTTGTACCTACCCTTTGTGATGCTGTAGTCTCCATGCCTCACTAATATACATCTCACAGACTAAGAAAGGGGCCAAGACCTATATGAAGGCTTTAAATACAGCACTATTGTGCCATGTCATTGGTAATGAAAGCACTACCCAGCTGTTCTGGATGCAGTTAGTAAGTCTGAGCCACGGATTGGTGCACAGGCAATTACCTGTTATTGAGCATTACCTACAAAAGGCAAGCAGCTGCCTATGGAAACAGGTCTGTAACTTGCTTTACCAAGACAGACTGCGATTTCAGAAGCATTTTACTTGAGGATTTGTGCACAAAAGGATTGCATCACTCTACCAGGTATGTAGTACAAGTCCCCATATAATGCGACACAGATGGGAGGATGCAGTTATGAGGAATAGGGATTACAACAGTAGTCCAGTAATACATCTCTGAGAATGACATATTGGTGATAGTCTGCTGCCCAACAGTTACAGGTATGCCTCTCAAGTGTACCTGCTGTGACTTAAATCATAGCTCTGGCCATCTCACTCCTCCTACAATGGTCAGCTCCTATACGAATGCTACTGGATTATGTGTTAGACATAGTGACAGTAAGTAAGGGTGAACACAGCTGTCGTATCACATGATGTACTGTCTTTCAGCTCCTCTCAGTCTGTGAATGTCACACAGGAATAGTTCAGACATTGTAAAGGTGTCCCTGATTGTCCTTGATGTACTCTGGCTAGGTCACTGTTTTGCCAACATTCGTATCTCATCGCTTGACAGCTGTGGCTAGCATACCTGGCAACTCCCTACAGGAGGAATTCAGGTCATAGCCATTATTAGTGGTCGGACACAGGCCCAACCTCAGCAACAGACTGTATATATTGGTCATACAAAGTAAGGTTATGAATACAGTAACAGATATTACTGTAGCATAACTGTTTTCTGAGGGTTCTAGCATGTGACAGCCAGATTCTCTACATTCTGAGAACAACCATAAATTACTATCCAACCATTTACCAGACATCCACATGTTTGTGGCTAAAGGACCACATATATCAGGCACACGTACACATTCCACAAACATCTGTGTACTGGAGAAGTAGGATGCCTAAAGGGAAGATGTCCTACAGCACATTTGCATTGCTGTCAGTCATGGCACACAGATGTTGCTGGACTGTCCCCATATACTTGTAATAACATGCACCTATTTTTCTGACAGTGGCTGCATGACATGGTACTGGGATGCTGCCCATAGGGGACACACCACAGTAGATGGCATTTATGGGTGTGGAGACATACAGTACAGTCCGTCATGGCACACAGGGACATAACTGGTATTGCTACTATGTTGCTGATAGCCACATACATAGTGTGTTGATAGATGGCAGGGTGTGGTGTGGGAGGTAGCAGTGGATAGTGCAGGCCAATTGCGGTGTACAAGGTCTGTACATATTGGATAGCAATGTATGTAGTCCTGTGATGTATTTCCCTCTTGTCTTTCAGAAAGGATGTATAGATGGAGGCACTTGCCAATTAAAACTGCTGAAAATATTGTTATCCTGGATGGCCTCAGACTGCATTACAACATTCTGCTGTCCAGGAGTTGCCAGCATTGTGAACAACATGCATCATTGTGGGCTGACCTCATCACAGCAGTCAACCAAGTAGGGCTACAGGACGGAAGCTATGAGCAGGTCTGACACTGGGCAACATATATGGTAAATGCTGCATGGCAACTGACTGCTGCTATGACCAGGGATCATGCTGCCACCAGTGGAGGACCTGCAGCAGAACAACCATTCTCAGCCACAGAGGAACTCCTGGTGAACCTGGGATCAACCACCAGCTCCCAAGCATCCATCACCCCATACATCGTGGAAGTGGGTGCCACAGCATCCACAACAGAGGAGCATCCAGGTAAGCCTCCTATGTTCATCACTGTAATACTATCTGTCATTGTGGCAGCCTCTGCATACCAGTACATGGGCATCTGGTCTATCTGCATTGGGGGGGGGTATTTTAATGCACAGTTATGCATACATAATCAGAATGTCAGCAATATAGGCAGTATCACATTGCCTGCTGCATATGGTGATATATGCACATATTATCCAGTAATAATACCACATTTGGTATTGCTGACAATACCTCTCCCTCACATTTCCATAGGTACATTAGGTGTGACTGGAGTCCAAGGTCCTGTATCCAGTGAGTGTGATACTGTTTTTTATGGATCATATATACCCTAAGAATGTTAAGGGCTGCCATTTTGCTGTAGACACAGCTGATATGCTTAGCCAGAGAACAATACTGGTATGTTCAGTTTTGGAGGGGTTAACTGAAGTACATTGCACTGGTAATCACAGTAGTGTATTTGCAGGAGTAGTAACATATTTGCACTTATTCTTGTGAAGGTCTATGCAGTCTGCTATACAGGGGGCAATAGTATACTTAAGAAGGGTGCACTGTGTTTTAGGTGTAGGTCTATCACATACACTGACATACTGCTTATCTCACAGGTGTATAGTAGTGGCAACATTAACTAGACGTAGCTGCAGTGCATGTTATAAAGGGCCTGTCTTGTCTGTGCATGTTGTAGTCTGCTTGTATGCTGTGCATGAGATCAGAAATAAGATGTGGTATATGTAATGCAGTTCTGGCTCCTCATCTGTATGTGTGTGTGTGTGTGTGTGTGTGTGTGTGTGTGTGTGTGTGTGTGTGTGTGTGTGTGTGTGTGTGTGTGTGTGTGTGTGTGGATCACCATACATAATAGTGCAGGTAGTAATGTACTTATTTTGTCTTCCTTCTCACAGGTGACCATGGAGGTTGGAGTGTGCCCCCCTCACAACCGGATGTCAGTGTCTCATCAAACTCTAATGATGATGGTGGCCATAGTGCAGCACAGGTGGGGTGGTTGGGGGCTGAATCTGTCCCATGGGTTGACATCCCACTTCCTCCCCCATTGTCCCTGCACACAGTCAGTATCCTCACACATACTCAGTCCTCTGTGGCCACAGATATCGGACAGTCAGTGTGTGGTGGCATCAAACAGGAGAGTGTGGCATTAATGGCATCAGTGAGTGTAGACACTAGCCATAGACAGAGACCTGGTGAGGTCCCACACATGCAGATTGACAGGGGTGCTCGAAGGAAAATTCCTGCCCATTTACCACCTGTCACGGGTGTCACATCATGGGTCATTTGATGCATGTTTCAGTCCATCATGGAGGCAGAGGCATGTTCCGAAATCAACATCAGATGGATGCTCAGGATCATGGATGCATCACTGTCCAACATTTGTGACTGCCTCCACCACATTGGTGATGCCATGCATCATTTCACTGATTTAGTGGACAGACAGTGGGGTGAGACATTGTCAGTTCTTCACTGCACATTGTGCTGGAACACGTGGTGGGAGTAGGACATCAGACATGTGGACGTAAGTCAGCAATAACATCCACTGAGAGTGCACGTGGCAATGCACACTCAATCTCCCATAGTGGTAGTGCCTCCAGCACTACAGAAGGGAGGGAGTGTGCTTCCCCACCATGATATGGCAGGGCATGGGCATGTGATCCTGGGTAGTCCTGTGAGGGACACGTGCCCAGCAGACACCAGTCACTGTTAACATATGACCCTGGGCATGGTGGTACCAGTGCCACTCCTCGCAGAGACAGTTTCCATAGTTGTGGCCAGAAATGGTGAACTGTCCATTCTGTCATGTACAGTCCACAGCTGTCTAACATACCCATGTGTAGGCTAGCAACTGGCTTGACTGTGTATGGCACACAATCAAACATCACTGTCACATGCAGGTCGTCAACAGACACGCATGGCACCTCTCCATGGCCCAGCTGACCAGCACCCCTTCCTGACTCACACACACAATGTCAGCTGTTTGGCACAGCCTATGCCTCTGGCACCCCCACACCACACCACACCCTGTGCATTTAATGATACGTGTGCCACATCCCTGCCATCCATACCATCAATGCAGGGACATGCAAATATGTGTCTGATGCACAGGGTGACTATATTACATTACATGATGTTTTGTAGTGCGGTAGTGTTATGCCATGATAGGTGCTGCATGCTGGCATGTGTCATGAGTACACATCAAAGTGTTTATACCTTTGTTGCATGATGTTAGATTGACAGTAGTGTTGCAGTATGGCAGGTGTCTCTCAGAACTGTGTATGCTTCTCTTTTAGGGGTCTGACTGGCTATGCTGTGGAGACTTGGTGGCAATACAATGACTCAGGATGGCATGACAGCACAGCATAAGTATGGCATCAGCAAGGTACTGCTGTACATGTGCGTAGTTACCTAGGTGCATATGTGTAGAACAGTGTGTCAGGGACAATGGAGGCTGACAGCATAATCCTGCATGCATACCCCATGACAAGGCATGCTACCCTTGATATGTGTTACCTGGGTGTTCTGTACTTAAAAATGTAGGTGTTGGTGGATAGCATTTATACCTAGGTATATATGGGCTATTTAGGGGCAGCAGCTAGTCACAGGGCCTTAAAATGTATAACCATTGCATAGAAATAAGTGAAAGAGGCACAGTGCTGCAAGGGGATATATTTACACACACACACACACACACACACACACACACACACACACACACACACACACACACACACACACACACACACAGGTTCCTTATTGACAGTAGAACCCCTACCTATCTAGTAGGTATACACTATAGCACTAAGTACTTATCACATGCACCACAGAGCTTATCTGTTTTGAGTGTGTCTGCCAGTGCTGTTAAGGTGGATGACATCAGCAGGCCTTGTAAAAGAGGCCAATGGGGTGGTTGACAGGTAGGCACAAGGCCTTAAAATGTATAACCATTACACACAGGCAAGAGAGGAACACTGCTGCAAGGGGATATATTTATATACACAGAGTTGCCCTTATTGAGAGCAGAACCCCTGCCTATCTAGTAGTATACACTATAGCACTAAGTACTTATCACATGCGCCACAGAGCTTACCTGCTTTGAGAGTGTCTGCCAGTGATGTCAAGGTGAATGACATCAGCAACTGCTGACAGGGAGTCCAGTGTTGTGGAGATCACTAGTCACAGGGCAATAACATATTTGACCATTGCACCACAGACATAGGCCTAATGGGCATGTCTACATTGCTGTATGGGAAATATCTACATACATACACATATTCAGTGGCTGATGTAAGATTAGAACCCCTACCTACCTACAATTACACACTACAACTCATAGTACTAATTGTATGCACCACCGGTTATATCTCATGTACATGTGGCTGCAGTGACAGTATTTGTGAGCTACCCAAAGTGGCCTTGTGTTACACAGCCTGTGTGGCCTGCTGAATGAACCTGCTTTATGCTGTTATTGTATGTTGTGTCATAGCAGTAGGGTGCCTGTTAATACCACTGCTATGTGTACAGGTACCAGTATTGCCATTTCTGGCTGGTTGCAGTTTGCTAGGTGGATAATTGGCTAGTGATAATATGGCCTGTCCAAGTTCTGCATTGCAGCCATTGCACATTACACCACCTGCTCACCATTGTCTGTCTATAGTGTGACATTCCAGAGGCACAGGGTTCTGTAGTTAGGTGTGTTATGTCATTATGTGGCTGTGGTCTATTACCATCAGACAACAGTTGTGTGTGTAGGTGCAGTTAACCCCAACATTCTGCCTGTAGGTTTGGACATTCGTGCATCCCCGCACACATATACACATGTATGTATGTATGTGTGTGTGTGTGTGTGTGTGTGTGTGTGTGTGTGTGTGTGTGTGTGTGTGTGTGTGTGTGTGTATATATATATATATATATATATATATATATATATATATATATATATATATATCTCACAGTGATGTCAGTGTAGACATAGCTGTCTGTGTGTGTGTATTATGTAACTGTTATATAGATATATGTGGAGGGTGTACATCACTCTACACCTTCTACACTTTTATGTAGCTATATGCATATTTATACTTCAACAATTGGCTAAGTTTCTGGTGTCATTCTAAGGGGCATCCAGTATCTGTCTGCTTGAAATGACATGTTCAACAGACCATGATGCTTTACCAGAGATGGCCTGCACCTGTCGCCACTGGGATTCCAGATACTGGCTAAGGCTCTTGCTGCCCCTATAGTGCCTTTTTTAGGCAAGGTTCAAATGACAAATTCACCACTGTAACAGGAACAGGCAAGCAAAAACTGAGGGTAATGCTACTCAATGCTAGAAATCTAAATCTCAAAATGCACTCACTCTAGGCACTCCTTAAAATGGAGAACATCGATATCTGTGCAGTGACTGAGACCTGGTTCAAGGCTGTAGAGAGCACCCCTGCATTACCAGGCTATAACTCATACCACACTTTTCAGCCATCTAACCCGGACCAGAACACCAAAGGTGGAGGTGTGTCCATATTCATTAAGGATATCCACACCTCCAGGCTAGTTGCACACTATAATGCATCCAAGGTTATCCAAGTGCAACTAACTCTAGGCAAAACTGCAATCCAAATTGTAGCTTGCTACAGATCCCCCACCATGCCCATGGATTCCCACTCTTTTCTTGATATACTGGAAAACATTAGGGTTCAACCAAACACCCTAATAATGGGCAATTTCAACTACCCCACCATTAACTGGGAAAACTACTCATGTACCAACTCCTTCACTCAACACTTTCTGGAATTCATAAATTCCAATGCCCTGGATCAACTTATCCACGCCCACAACAGAGGCAACAATATCCTAGACCTAGTCATTACCAACATGAGTGACTGGTGTTCCACATCTGAAGTCAACTCCTCATTGGTCAGATCCGACCATAAGCTAATCACCCTAGATATCCGCATCCCGCCCCCACCCACCATTAAGAAAACCATGGTAAAAAATTTCTACAAAGCCAACTTCATGCTTCTTAAGACAGAAGTGGCGAACTTCATGACACCCATGCAGATGGACAATACAGTTATGATTGCTGAATCCAACACAAATGCACTGTATAAGCACTTACACGAGTGCGTGGATTGTGCTATCCCAAACAGAACCAAGATGCTATCCTTCAAAACAAGGAAGCCAATCTGGTGGTCCCCTGCCATAAACAAACTCTGCAACAGAAGGATGAAACTGTTGCAAAAGAGAGTAGAATCCCATGAGTGGAGGAGCTCCCTGGTCAGTCTCAGTAAGGAGCTGAGATCCTTTATAAGATCCTCCAAAGCTAGCTACAAAAACAGGGTTTATGCCACAACATCGAAAGTGCATAATCTCAAAACAGATAACATCGAACTCAAAACCTCGAACCACAAAACCATCGAACAGCTGTTAATGGCAGTTACCAATGGGGAAATGACACATGAAGTGTGTAGGCAGGGGGACAAGCCCCCCTGCACTCCCCACACCCCCCACTACTTAAATATACCAACTCTGAGATCGTGCTACAGTGTGGGAAACATAAACCTTCCATTTCTGCACTGTAGTGCACTGAAGTACAATCTCAGAAGTGGTATCCCTAAGTGGCAGGGGGTGTAGGGGGTGCAAGGGGTCTTCCCCCTGCAAGGAGCAATTTGTTTTTCATCAATACTCCACGTCTTGTTTTTTTCCTCCCCTTTTCGATGTTTTGCAGTTCGAGGTTTTCTGTTCAATGTTTTCTGCTTCGAGTTTATACACTTTTGATGATGCAATATACACCCAGGAAAACAAAATCTCCACTGATTCTAACGGCACACACAAAGCATTCTATAGCTATGTCAAGAATCTCAATGGCAACACCCAGATCTGCTCTGAGTTACAGCACAATGGCACGAAAATTACAGAACCAACTGATATTACCAACATCCTGGTAGATAGGTTCAATGATAACTTTATCCCCCTCTCACCCCCTAAAGAGCCCATATCTATACAGGAAGAATGCAAAGTTCCTGTAATCACATCTATGCAGGTAAAAGCTGCACTCTCTAAAACCAAAAAACACAGCATCCATGGGAACGGACAACATCCCAGGCTGCATTTTGCATGAACTTCAGAATGAACTGGCTTCCCTCCTAAGCACCATATTCAATCATAATCTTATGTCAGCCTTTGTGCCCACTGAATGGCACACAGCAACAGTTATCCCACTCCACAAAGGGGGAGCCACCACTGATCCTAGGAACTATCGCCCTTTTAGTCTGACAAGCCTGGTCTGCAAGGCCATGGAACGTATCATCATGGAACTCATAAACAAAGACATTGGTAACCTCCAAACTCTGGACCCCACCCAGTTCAGGTTTGTGAAAGGCAAATCTTGCCTTCTGAACCTGATCAACTTCTTTGAGGCAGTCACCAAAGCTGTAGACGAGGGTAAGGTGGTTCACACTGCCTATCTTGACCTTGTCAAGGCTTTTGACACCATACTCCATTCTGGAATTATAGCTAAACTCATTAAACTAGATGTAAATCCCTATGTCACAAAATGGGTTGTCAACTGGCTCACTGACAGAACCCACACTGTAAATGTTGCAGACTCCAAATCTGACTTCAAACCAGTGACAAGTGGAGTACCAATGGGGTCAGTCCTGGGACCTCTTCTGTTTGGTATCTACTTCTCTAAAATACAGGCTAACACAGAAGGCCTCTGGCTAATGAAGTTCACAGATGACTGCAAACTAGGAGCCATAGTCAAGTCCCCAAATGATGTGGACATCCTACAGAAGGACCTCACTGAGACAGATACCTGGTACCAGAGGCATGGCCTCAAGCTCAATGCCAAAAAGTGCATTGTCATCCCCTTTGGTAAAAACTCTGTATCCATGAACTACCACCTAAACGGCAGTCTACTTAACGCTGAATGTGTGATAAGAGACCTTGGGACCCAGGTGGACAGTAGTCTCTCCTATGATAATCACATTGCCACAGTAGTCAGGAAATCCTTCTATTTGGCACACCTCATCACAAAAGAGTTCTCATCCAGGAAAAAAGAAGTCATTGTTCCCCTCTACTTGGCACTCATTATACCCATTATAGAGTACAACGCCCCTTTTAGAATGTACCTCACAAGATATCTGCAGCAGCTAGAAAGGCCACAGAAGTACCTCACAAAGAGGATTACTGGCCTCAAACAGATGCCCTACACTGGCCGTCTGACCAGCTTTACTCTGTAGCATATTGCCTACTCTGAGGAGATCTCTGCCTAACTTATAAAGCTATGTTAAACCCAGAGCTGTTGGACATGCTACACCTAAAGAAATCTGAATCCCTCTGAGCTACACACTCTAGGGACCTAAACCTTGTCACCACAATAAACAGGACATGCTGGAGGGATAGATTCCTGTCCCGGAGACTTCCTATACTCTGGAACAAGCTACCCATCTATGTCAAGCAAAGCTCCTCATTAGCACTCTTCAAGAAAAATCTTGATGAGTGGATGGGAAATAGGAAGTACACCCTGGGGATCACTTCTGTGGCTCTGTTCAACAGGGGCACAGGAAATTAAATTTTTTGGGTGGCGTAAGCCAGGGAACCTTGTTGGCTAGGCTTACTTAGGCCCTTTGGCCGATTAGCCTAGTACCTACCTATGAGCTTATGAACCTATATATATATATATATATATATATATATATATATATATATACACATATATATATATATATATATATATATATATATATATATATATATATATATATATATATATATATATGTATGTATATATATATATATATATATATATATATATATATATATATATATCTCGAAATACTGAAATTGATTCAACAGTCCAGCACCTCCCTGATATTTTTCCAAGGGATTCCCCGGCTGTGTGCTGAACGTAATATATGACTCATACCTATTGACTGTACGGACTGTAATAGACTATACAGAGTTTTGCATCATATGTATGGTACGCTTTACATAGCATTGTGATGTTTTGGTACATCAGTGGCAAATCATTATAGACTGACATTAGGAAATGATGACAGACATTTCAGTTAATGACTGAATACACACCAGAAAACCCATGCTACTGCATGACCTGTTATTCTCTGCACTTTCTACATTTGTCTGGCCACTAGTTAATCCTTCTTATATTTGGGCCTTTGTCTGACTACTGTAAATGGCTTTGTCCAGATGTCCTGCTGTAAGTGGTTGTAGGTATGCTGTGACTGGGGTACATGGTGCAACACCACACACAGGGTTACAGCCTTCACACCTCTGACTGCACATGTTTTGCAGGATGTCCAGCGTTTTGCCCCATGTGTGTGCTCAGCTCCTCAGGTAGTTGTGTTTTTCTGGTATTATACTACTAAATGGAGACCACTGAATTGTTGTAAGTACTGACACAGTTACGTGATGTCCTTTACATCCTGCTGCTACTCTGACTTGTTACAACCTGCTGTTATACTATTCATGTTCTAGGATACACAGCATGTGTATAATGTCTATAGGTTTGGCCCTCTGTCCCTTCATTAGGTAAAGGAGTCTAGCATTGACAGTCGTGCATCTGTCCTATGACCCAGCTGTTTGGCATTTCCCTTACATACTGCAGTGGGTTTTGCTGCCTTGTGGCCTACTGCATATTATGGGGCAGCCAGTATTGGACAGAGTACCTGTTGTCCCATGTAGCTGTTAGTTGTCTGCAAATAGCCCAGTAGCCCACTCTTTTTCCTTGCATACATGCAGCAGGTCCATACATATACTACCACAGTCTAGTACCACATACATTTGTTGTAAAGGAGAGTGACTTATCTTGTGAATGTAGCAGCTGAGATACCTGTGTTTCAGAGCTGACTCTGTCTGATGCATGCAGTACACAGCCAATACATGGTAAGGTACAGGTTGTGTGGCTGGCATTCTTTTTACTATGTATGTGAGTCAGAGTAAGGTGTCAGTCCCTAGGACCCTAGGTTGTCAGTGCATGTGCTATGCATTGCCTCTTTGCAAAGGCCAGGGCATACTGGGTGTGCCTACTTCTGCCAACAGGGACAGCCTCAGGGGGTTCCTTTTCTGAGTCCCCCTGTGGATGTGGCTGTGGCGACCTTGGCACTGGTGAGGGGCTGTGTGTGTCCCTTCCTGTGATAATCCTGCCACAGCTGTTTCCACAGGATCATATTGTGTAGCATGGTACATACTGTGAGCACATGTGCACATGTGGCTGGAGAGTACTGCAGGGCTCCACCAGATATATCTAGGCACTGGGACCATGACTTGAGCAGCCCAAACACATGCTCTGTGATGGTCCTAGTTTGTGCATGTGCCTCATTATGGCTTTATACGGTAGTTGGGTGTGTGCATTTTTGATGGGTATCATCATCCATGGTTCCAGTGCATAGCCAGCATTCCCCAGTAGATGGCCGTATGGGATGTCCACCCGGAAAACATCTGGTACAGCTGTGATGCATACCAGATATTGGAGTCATGATAACTGCCAGGGCTGCCAGCACACACATTCATGATAATGCCCTGGGCATTGCACATAACCTGGCAGTTGATGGAGTGATACCCCTTGCGGTTGATGTAGACTCTACCCTCCTCACTGGGTGGTGCTTTGATGTGTACATGAGTGCAGTCTATGGCACCCAGTACTTCAGGGTAGTGTACTACATAGTAGAAGAGATGCATACTGCTGGCCCTCTCTTCAGGGATGCAGAGTAAATAAATGTGCTCACTGGCATCTGTTTGCATGGCAGCCAGGAACTAGTGGAGTACCCTGGATGCAGATGCCTGTGAGACCCCATCATGTCCCCAGTTGGTCTTTGAAAAGTACCTGTAGCTAGTATTCTAAGGGCTACACATACCTTTGTTTCCACTGGTATGGGTTATGCTCTGTTTGCTCTGGGTCTGAGTTGAGGGTGGCATAGCTCAGTGAGTTCTTGTAGTATGTTCCTGCCCACCCTGTAGCTCTCTACAATCTCCAGATCATGTAACTCCTGGAAGAATACCCTGGGTCTGAACACTCTTCTCCTTCTCAGTCTAGGCATATTGTCAGCAGCAGCATCAGCACTTACTTCAGCCTCTAGCACATACAGATGTAGCAGAGCAGCAGCAGCCCCTAGCATTCTGTCAGTTAAAATTCCCAAGTCTGTACTCCAATGGTGCAGAGTATAGGGGAAAATTCAGATTGTAGGGTGTATGCATACTTTCTAGTGCTCTGCTGCAGATGCAGCCTGTGTGATTGGCTAACTATGATGCATGTCTCCTGCCAGGTACATCATTGAGGGGTTTGAATGGCCCATTGTAAGTGGAACAGGGGGCATCAGTAATTTATACATGATTGGCTTTCCCAGGCTATTTCCTTTTTTTTTTAAATGCCTTCCCTGCTAAGCACTGTGGCACTGCGCACAAACCCAAGGTGCTGGTATAGACACTGCTCAGCAGTCTGGACAACCCCCCATGCATAGGCATGCTCAGCATAGTTCAAACCAGCTAAAACACATGCCCCATAGATAAACAAATCTTAGTAGCACTGGACACACCCCGTTGCTTAGCTGAGCAGTGCACCATGCAAACTGGCACCACTGGGCTCCAATCTGCTTAAACTTATTGTGACACACCCTCTTTTGATGTCAGCTAGCTCTTCTGTGGACGCCAACATGATTCTGGGCCTACATGGATTTTATCTGCGGACACAGTGGCCCATTTTTGCTATTCAGTAAGCCCAGCTCATTTGCATACAGATCACTACACACAACCTGGATACTTCACTATTCCAGGGCCTACCTCCTTAGCAACCACTGAAATCTACCATTGTACATACTCCATCAAGGACCCTATAATGCATTATTCTCACATGTCTTATTTTTAGTTTTTAAATATTTTAATATTTTTTTTTTGCATAATGGCATGTTTACACTCTGCTGTGTGCAGCGCAAATGTAATATGGATATTAAAAAAAATATTGCATATTATTTTGCATTATTTTTAGGACACACAAGGCATCGTTTTGCATATATCTGTGCCTACTATGCAATATCTGACCTTCTAAATGGGATTTTGCAGCCCTTGTTCAATTTTTACTTTCTTATACATGGAAATTTTCCGTGTACACTTCAGACACCAACATGGGGTCTACAGGACTGCCTATCTGCTTGCTGAATCACTCCAGTCCCCTCATATCCATGCAATTCACATGCTTATGAGGTGAGTTGCATGCCACGGGCACTTCCGTGCCCCCACACTCGTACACTCCCCTCTGCTGTTTTTACTGGATTGCATGGCTGCTTACTTACGTGTAAGCTCCGTGCCACTCTGCCTACATGGCAAATCACTCCATGTAGGCTTTATTGAACTCCCCCATGATCTTTGGATTCACCTTTCTGATTATTTTAAAACTATACTTCTCTACCCATTTTTTTACATTAGATTAACTGTTTAATAAATCAAAATTTGTTTGGCTTTGTTTTACATTTGAGTTGTGCTGAGCATTTTCCTGTAAGAAGTGAAATAAAATTTACTACCCAATAAGAACACAATTACCCATTTCAAAACATTTCAACCATAAAAGACCACTGTAATTGCAGTCAATGTAATCAGTTAGTGCCCATATGCATTAATTACAGTAACCTTTTTGACTGTGTATACATCGGATCTTTGACTGTAATAAAACATGACCACAGTAAAGCATTCCAATATGTTTTACACAAATGCATATTAATCCTGGCAGCCCAGACTTATGATCATTTCATTTGATTATGACATGAGGTCAGTCACTGTCATTCAATTACCCCCATACTCAGCAATTGTAGCCATATTGTTGACTGTATACACCTCAGATGCCTGACTGTGATTAAAATACAGTAATGGTACAGTAACATATTCCATTTTTCTTACACAGATACACAGTAGCCACATCATTTGTTTTACACAAATGCACAGCAGCCAGTTAGATATCCTAACATATTTCACATGAATGCATACTACCGCAAACTGCATTAATGACTATTTTCAAATTATTAAATGCTAAGAAGGTAAATTCATTCACAGATAGTACCCACCCTAACTTAGCAATTATACCCCTTTTGTTGACTGAGTGCACAGCAGATGTCTGATTGTGATAAAAACAATGTGCACAGTAATATATTTCAAACTTGTTTCACTTAAACATACAATATTCCCAGTAAAGTGTTCCAACTTACTTCACACAAATACACACCAGTCTTTTAAATTCATATTAATGACTGTTAAAATGAGCAAACAGCAATATGATAAGTTACTTTCATTCACACATAGCCCCACCCTCCTAATAGCTATAACCACTTTATTAGCTGTGTACACTTCATACATCTGATTGGGATAAAATAATGGCCACAGTAATACAGTCCATGTCTGTTTCACTCAAGCACATAGTAGCTACTGTAAAGTATTTCAGCTTGCTTCAAACAAATACAATCTAGTCCTGCAAAGTCATATTGACTGCTTAAAATAAATATTGTAAGAAAGTAAGGTATTTTCTTCCACAGACAGTTCCCCATCCCCATGCAACCATTAAAGCCTTTGTTGACTGCATGCACCTTATATTTTTGATTATCATAAAAATAATTGTCACTGTAATGTACTTTCATGGTAAAGTATTCAGTTGTGCTTCATACAAATTACATTAGGCTATAATGATGAGCAAATTGCAGATGTCAGTCATTTTCAGCCATATACATCTCATGTACCCATCAATTTTAGTTACTTTGTTGTTTGTGTATATGTGATGATGTGAGGTATTGCCAGCTATGCCAGGAGAAATAGGGCAGTGGATAAGTAACATATGCCAGCACAGGTAGCTGGAATTTTTGTAAAGAATTATATGCCATTTGTATATCAAACTGATTTGTACAGATGCTTGTGTTGAAAATATATTTGTAAAACTGCTTGTGTTAAAAATGTACCAACAGTGGGTCCTGACATTATTGTAACTGATATGTTTTAACAGAGGATACTGGAAGACAAGAGGTTAATCTCAGTCCAGCTAACTTTGAAAAATAGAAAGAAATTAAATTACTTAATTTAGGCCATAAAGATTGTATATTACAGTTCTGATTGCAGCCAGCGACAAAATGTCTGGGAAAACAAGTACTAGCATACATTTTGCATTGTCTCTAGCATATAACTAATTGCTACTCTGGAAGAGTGGAGGTGTTTTATGGTTTTATGACTTCCAGAAGCTGCAACAGATCATAACAAGCTCTATGTCTGTGTATTATTGATGCATATGTGTTAAATTCTGTCAGCTTCTAGCCAAGGGGGTAGCATGGGAACCAGAAATCAGATGACCAGATGTATGTGATGTCATTCTGTAGTTCATCACTGAAATTATGTTTTCTAATATTAGATGAGATTGAAGTGTCAGAGCAGTCTGTTTCTTGGAGCCTGACATAGAAGAGCCCCTCACCTACTTCATATTGCCTTGCTCACTTAAAGTGAACCAGGGAATAGTAATTCCTTAGATCAGTCAGGAAAATACATTGAAATTAGTTAAGTACTATTTTTCTTTATCACTGTGAATCTATTTATCTGTGTTATTTTAATATTTCCTGTGATTGAAATTCTGGTGTTAATTGTAAAGGGATATTTAGTATTTTCATGTTCTTTTATTATTAAATATATTTAAACCTTTCATTGTTACTGGTCCTTTAGAGAATATTTTAAACTTTGAGAGGACTTACATCTATTTGGTGATACTGTGGCCACTCCTGAAAGCCTTACTGCATTGGCAATACACAGTCATTTGTATTAATGTTAATTTCACTCAGTATAATTGTGTACCCTTTTAAGAGCCTTAGAGTAGCTGGCTTTGAAGTGTCTGGTGGCAGTTTAAGTCTGGGCAGAAGGGGGCATAGCTAGTAAATCTGTGACAGCTTTTCCTAGGTGTGTGTGTGTGTGTGTGTGTGTGTGTGTGTGTGTGTGTGTGTGTGTGTGTGTGTGTGTGAAAATCAAATTTCAAAGAGTGTGTGTGTCAGCTGTTTGGGGCAGAGACACAAAGCACTGGTTTCACAGAGAGGGTAGACATGGCTTGGACACTCAGCTGAAGACTCAACTCTATAGCTGTGCCAGTGGGGAGTCTTACTGGAGATCTGTAGAGAGCGGGAAAGCCAGCACCCTGGACTGAGTGTGTTTCCTGTGTGCTCTTAAGGGAAACTGTGCTTGATGCAGAGAGCTGCATCTGGAAATATTGGGTGTATCCATTTTTGTTCCAAGTGAACATCCATCTCCAGTGTCAGTGGTGAGGATTTAGGATATTTGATTACTGGCCCAGAGCTGAGACGTCACTGTATGCATCTCAGATGTTCAACTATAATAAAATAAAAAATAACAGCCACAGTAATATATTTCTACTCTATTTCACACAAACATGGTTTCTTGCCATCTCTTTCAACAAAGTACTCCACCATCATCCTTGCAAAACTGTCCACTGCATATATTGGACTGCTTTCCAAAATTTAAAAAAAATCTTGCTTCATAGTACTGCCAGGCACTGCTATTATTTTGCACAGTAGTATTGGTACTGTCAGCTACTGCTTTCGTTTTCACAATGGCCATCCCTTTACTGTTTAATATTTGTAGGCTTTCTGCTCCTTGCTGTCCTATAAATCAGGTGTATCATAGAACATAAAGGAGGAGCAAGCCTGCAAACTGATTGGTAACTTGCACTTCCCCCATAGAGTGCAACTATGGTTGCTTTGAATAGGGACATCACTGAGCATTTGTTTATTTAAGTATGTATTTCTTTAAAGTAAAGAAATTCCGCTTGTTTCTTTACTAAAAACATGAATAAATAGTTTGAGGTGCCTCACTGAAGGGTGACACAGCTACAGCATCCTACTCATAGCATCACTGGCCAGTACTGCACATGCCAACATGGTAGGGATCTGAGCCTTCAGTTGTAATACTTATGGTAGCATCTAAACACTATCTTTCATCAAGCTGAAAAGAAACACTTACATGACATCAGTTGATATTTTCTTCACATAAGTAATTAAAGCAAGGTATCACAGTTGAATATACCAAGACTTTCTAAAATAGAATTATTTGATTTTTAGGTTGGCTGTCTCTGACAGCAGTATACTAAGCAGCTAGTAATGGGTGCCCACTGCCCACCCATATCACCACTATTATATTCCACCAAAACCTACCATGCCAGCTGCCCATATTTAGAAATAGACTACTTTATCTACCTATAATTATCAGATTGAATGTCAATCTTTGAAAAGATGAGGAAGTGCAGAATGTCACATGAGAATTCCATCTGGAAAAATCACCAGAAATGTTTAGCTTATAAACAGCGGGAATGGCAAAATGTATCACTGCTCTGATAGAGAATTATTTCTCAGAAATTCTATTGAAAACTTAACTAATAGAGTGAATGGTTTGACTAGACTGAGAACTGATATACTCATATCCCTCCTAAAAATGAATGACAACAGAAATCTCTATATTGTAGTACTTTATATTTTTCCTGGCAATAACATTCCCATATTAGAGGAAATCCTAGCCTGGGTCTCAAATAATTTAAGTTATGAAACAATCATTCTAGGCAATGTGAATATCAATTGGCTTAAAATCTCACATCACCATCCCTACACCACTATGAACCTATGGTGTTAATATTTGTACTGATGTATAATTGTATTGCAATCACATGTCTATCTACGTATCTGATTTGATATTTTTGTTCATTTATTGTGGAGCTTTTCTCCCCATGCTTCCGCTGAAAATGGGATCATTTCGGGCTAGTGGACCATCCCAGTAAACAAATGCAAATAAATAAAATAAATAAATAAATAAAACTTCCAAAGTATTCATTTATTATATATTAAAATTCATTTATTATATATTAAAAGGTAGGCCTCATCAGGTTGATGAGAGCTTCAAAGTATATTGTAAAATAAGATTTGAGTTATTTGTCAAGAAAGGCTGCTCTTTCTTTGAATTAGAGTTGTTATTCTCTGAAACAGAAAGACAATATTACAAGAGCTGCATATTTAACATTTAGCACCTGTAAAAATGACCCCCTGACTTATGTCAGTTTGCTGGCTAAATCTAGGTGTTTAAATTGAAAGACATCTAAGGAACATATGCTTTGTTAAACAGCACATAAAATGCTAAGTGAAGCACATTTATTTATTTATTTCCAATTTGAGAACCGGGGAGGTCCACTGGGCCCAAAGGATCTGTTTTCAGTGGAGGCCCGGAGAGAAAAGCTCCATATTAAAAACAATTGCACAATTAAACAATTAAAACAAGCAAGCATGGAATTATACATTTGTACAATTTGCATAGAATAATGCAAAAGAACACATACATATGAAATACATAAAATAATATTCAAATGAGAAGTAGTGGAATGAGGAGGTGCAAAAAATAAAAAAAGACAGGTAGAGGAAAAGAAGAACTAGAGGATGATACAGTTGCATCCTTGTGAATTTCTAGGAAAAGACTGCACATTTATTTCACAGGTTTTTTCATGAATAACATGCCCCCGGATTCGCAAAAGCTTGCACAGTGTGCATGATCAGTGTAAGGGGTAATGTTGGCAATATGGCAGCCGAAGGATCCACGTACGTGCTCACTTGATGTGCGTGAGCACACCAGCACTAGTGCTGCACATTCCCAGCCCCCGTATGCAAATTACCCCATTTGCAGGTGAAAACCATGCAAATGAGGTAAATCTGCTATCCAGGAAGCAGGAATCAGGGCGTGCAGGACTAGTATAATATGCAGAAATGTATGGTTCTGCAAAATCCAAAACGGGGACATGACAGCTCCAAATAAAGGCTGCATATCATTGAGGAAGCATGCCAATGGCCAAGTATAAAGTCATTGGCATTGCAAACAATGCAAAACATACAAAATACAACTTTTATTTTATTACCGCCGATCACGGGTGTTGAAGCATAGGGCAGCAGCTCGCAAACGGGATTGGTGAGAAAATAAGAAAATAAACCTAAAACAAGCATTCCAACTAAAATCAGTATTCTGCCATTCAAGTCAATGGCAGGCAAAAGGCAACCTGGCCAGTGAATAGTGTAGCTAAGGGGGAGGCTCAGTGTGACACATGTAACTATGCATTAGCAGGCAATCCTATGCAAATGAGAGGAAGGACAGTGAATCCCAGTTTTCTCCAGCATGTGAGGCAGATCCCAACAGTGTAAGAGTATGAATAGCCGAGTGCAAGAATAGGAGGTAGGTGACATCATGGGTGGGTGTGTCAGGCATACTGTAAGCGGATTGGAGCCCTGTGGCTCGGGGTTGCTCCTAGCACTTTTGACAAAGTGTACGCAGGTGTGTGTGCCGCACACCAGGATCTACAGGAAGATAAAGGAAGTTAAACCAGGAAATAGCAGCAGTGTGCACATTGGAGTACACTAATTGTGTGGCGTGCCCCTGGGCTGAAACAGAAGGGCAGTGGGAAAGGAAAACAACAGTAGGAAGGTAATCAAGGGGTACTAGATTAGCTGCCAGGTGAAACATATTGGAACCAGCCAATTACACAGGCAGCAAACCAACCCAGCCCAGAACACTACTATAAACTATGCAAACACCTACCTCTCTGGTTTTTCCCACACCCTACACCACTGGTGTAAACAAGCGGGGAACTTTTAACATTCACAACAGCAAAATGTTAGGGGCTGCAATAGCTATCACACAACTTGTGGAAGAGGCTGAGGCTGGTGAGGATGTGAATGCTGCTGACCAACTCACAGTGAGGAGATGTAGAAGAGTGTACAGACCCAGGGTAACCTACCAAGGGCTATATGAGCTGGAGATAGTGGAGCCTTATAGGGTGGACAGGGACCTCCTACAGCAAATTGTTGACTTGTGCCGGCCATGCCTGACACACAGAACTAACAGAGTGGAACCCATCCCAGTGGATACCAAGGTATGTGTAGGCCTAAGAATACTAGCTACAGGTACCTTTCAAAGGCTAATTGGGGATAAGATGGGGATTTCACAGGCATCAGCATCCAGGGTACTCCACCAGTTCCTGGATGCCATGTCAGAACATGTCGGTGAGCATGTATTTTCCCCATCACCCATGAGGCATTGGCCAGCAATATGCATCTCTTCCACCAAATAGCAGAATACCCTGAGGTAGTGGGTGCAATAGACTGCACACACATACACATCAAATCACCACCCGTTGAGCAGGGTAGGGTCTACATCAACTGCAAGGGCTTCACCTCCATCAACTGCCAGGTCGTGTGTGATGCCCAGGGCATAATACTGAATGTATGTGCTGGCTGCCCTGGAAGCTATCACGATACCCACATCTGGCATCTGACTCAGCTGTACCAGAAACGTGCCAATGGGGACATCCCACATGGTCACCTAGTGGGGGATGCTAGATACGCACTGGAGCCGTGGCTGATGACACCCATCTGAAATGTACACACACCCGAACAAGAACTCCATAATGAGGCAAACGCACAAACTAGAATTATAATAGAGCATGTGTTTGGGATGCTCAAGTCATGGTTCTGGTGTCTGGACACATCTGGTGGAGCCTTGCAGTACTCACCAACTACATGTACCCAAATTGTCCTTGTATGTGCCGTGCTACTCAATATAACCCTGCAGAAACAGCTGCAGCAGGAGCAGCATGGGGCAGGGCCACACAACCCCCACCAATGCCATGGCCTGCACAGGCACAGAGTGACTCGGAGGAGGAACAACCTGAGCCTGCCCCAGTAGGCAGAAAGAGGCATGACCAGTATGCCCTGGCCCTGGCAAAGAGGCAATGATTAGCACATACTCTTGACATGGGAGGGTCCCAGGGAATAGCACCTCTCTCTGACTCTCACAAATGGATGCCAAATATTACACTACCTGTACCTAACCATACGTATTGAGTGTACTATGTGCATCCAACACAGGCAGTCCTGCAGCACCACCCTCAATACTGGGACACCCAAAAGATAAGGGACTCACACATGCCAGTCAAGAGGGGGGGTCACATACCCAACAACAGATACAGCCAGCAGGACAGGTGTAGACAAACACAAACAAATGCTGTACTATGGCCACTGAATGAGGGCTATGGGTAACCACCCCCTTAGGTCAGGTAGTGGGAAGTCAGTTGTGAAGGCTAGGAAGTCAGAAACTAATATGTAGGTAATCAAAAGATAAGAACTGTAGTACACTGGTATGGCCTATCCAGCATGATAGATAAGACTACTGACTGAAATGGAGTACATGACATACCAGTACAGTCCTAGCAGATGTGTACAAGTGTCAGGTGTGCCCCCCATCCTACATAGAAATATAGTAACAGTCAGGTGCGCCCCCCAATTCTGTGTAGAAACATAAAAATAGTCAGGTGTTCCCCCCGCTATGCACTCATGTTTCAACAGTCAATGCCAAATGATCAATGGATACCCTGCAGACACAGCATGCTACCTGTCGGTGTAAAACACAAAGGTCAGCACTGCAGTACAAACCACCTGGACATGATTCACACATGCAATACAGATGGTCATACTGGGCATGCTCACACACACAGAGAAATGAAGGCAATGTCAGTCATCAACATACTGAAAGGTCATACCGGGCATGCTCACATGCAAACACATGAAAGCCATGTCTGCAAACACCAGTGGACCAGACATATCCGGCAGTTGCAATTGTTAGTGCAGTCACATGTTAGTATGCACCACTCATGCCTTGCACACACAGTGGATAGGAATACAGACATATATGTAAGGACAACACACTATAATAAGCCAAAGGTAGATGGATATAGATGTGTGGAAGAGGGTAACTGTGACAAAAAGTCATCTAGGCCTGTCCCACTCAGCACACAGCCAAAGGTCCCCAAACATATTATACGCAGATGTCACTCACTGCAGATACTAGCGACCAGTACCTGTCAGCACCACAGACTATGTGGTGCATGTGCCAGCTGTGCAACATGACTGTACAAGGATGTAGTCATCTAGTAGCTGTATGCACATACCTGTGACATATGATCCCGTGTGTGGCCGCATGTTGCGTGTCACCCCTACATGAATGGGTTATGACCCATGCACACACCACCCACCCCATAGCACTACTATGACAAGCCTGCAGAGGTCATCCAATGTGAAATACACCTTTGGGAGAGTTGTAGCTCAGTAATCTCTGTGATGCATCCCATAACTATGTACTGCTGTAGTGTGATACACTAGTTAGGTAGGAGTTCTAACCCCAGACCTGGCAACTGTGTGTGTGAGTGTGTTTCAATGTCTGTGTGCGTGTCTGTCTCTCCCTCTCTGACTGTGTAGAGAGAGCAATGCCTTTTAGGCTACTCACACTCCTTACAATTCATATACCCACCTTTGGCAAGGCTGCTGATGTCACCCACCTAGAAATACTCCTCTGGGAAGGCTGTAGCCCAGTAATCTCCATAGTGCATCCCGTAACTGCCTACTGTTGTAGTGTGATAAAGTAGTTAAGTAGGAGGTCAAACCCCAGACTTGGTGACTGTGCATATGTGTGTGTGTGTGTGTGTGTGTGTGTGTGTGTGTGTGTGTGTGTGTGTGTGTGTGTGTGTGTGTGTGTGTGTATGTGTTTGTGTCTGTCTGTCACTGACTGAATAGAAAGCTATGCATTTTAGGCTACACACACCCCTTACAATTCACGTACCCAACTTTGGCAAGGCTGATGATGTCACCCACCTAGAAATACCTCTCTGGGAAGGTTGTAGCCTAGTAATCTCTGTAGCGCATCCTGTAACTGCATACCACTATAGTGTGATAAGCAAGTTAGGTAGGAGTTCCAACCCAAAACCTGGCAACTGTGCATGTGTGTGTGTGTGTGTGTGTGTGTGTGTGTGTGTGTGTGTGTGTGTGTGTGTGTGTGTTGATGTGCATGTCTGACTGTGTAGAGAGCAATGCTTTTTATTCTACTCACACCCCTTACAATTCACATACCCAACTTTGGAAAGGCTGCTGATGTCACACGCCTAGAAATACACCTCTGGGAAACCTATAGCTCAGTAATCTCCACAGCGCATCCCATAACTGCGTACTGCTGTAGTGTGATAAACTAGTTAGGCAGAAGTTCTAACCCCAGACCTGGCAACTCAGTGTGTGTCAGTGTTTGTGCGCGTGTCTGACTGTGTAGAGAGCAGTGCCTTTTAGGCTACTCACACTCCTTACAATTCATATATCCACCTTTGGCAAGGCTGCTGATGTCACCCACCTAGAAATACTCCTCTGGGAAGGCTGTAGCCCAATAATCTCTGTAGCACATCCTGTAACTGCATACTGCTGTAGTGTGATAAACTGGTTAGGTAGGAGGTCAAACCCTAGACTTGGCAACTGTGCGTGTGTGAGTATGTGTGCGTGTCTGTCTATCACTGACTGTGTAGAGAGCTATACCTTTTAGGCTACTTACACCCCTTACAATTCATATACCCAACTTGTGCAAGGCTGCTCATGTCACTCACCTAGAAATACACCTCTGGGACAGATGTAGCCCAGTAATCCCCATAGCACGTCCTGTAACTGCGTACGGCCATAGTATGATAATGGAGTTAGGTGGAAGATCTAACCACAAGCCTGCCAACTGTGTGTGTGTGTGTGTGTGTGTGTGTGTGTGTGTGTGTGTGTGTGTTTGTGTGCATGTCGGACTGTGCAAAGAGCAATGCTTTTTAGGGTACTCACACCACTTACAATTCACATACCCAACTTTGGCAAGGCTGCTGATGGCACCCACCTAGAAATACACCTCTGGGAAGGCTGTAGCCCAGTAATCTCTGTAGCACATCCCATAACTGCATATCGGTGTAGTGTGATAAGCTAGTTAGGTAGGTGTTCCAACCCCAAACCAGGCAGGTTTGTGTGCATGTCTGACTGTGTAGAGGGCAATGCTTTTTAGGGTACTCACAACCCTTACAATTCATATACCCACCTTTGGCAAAGCCGCTGATATCACCCACCTAGAAATACACCTCTGGGACAGCTGTAGCCAAGTAATCTCCATAGCACATCCTGTAATTGTGTACAGCCTTAGTGTGATAAAGGAGTTAGGTGGGAGTTCTAACCCCAGACCTGCCAACTGTGTGTGTTTGTGTGCATGTCTGCCTGTGTCAATAGCAATGCTTTGTAGGCTACTCACACTCCTTACAATTCACATACCCAACTTTGGCAAGGCTGCTGATGTCACCCACCTAGAAATATGCCTCTGGGAAGACTGTAGCCCAGTAATCTCTGTAGCACATCCCATAACTGTGTAGCACTGTAGTGTGATAAACTAGTTAGGTAGGAGTTCCAACCCCAAACCTGCCAACTGTGTGTTTGTGTGCATATCTAACTGTGTAGAGAACAATGCTTTTTAGGGTACTCACACCCCTTACGATTCACATACCCAACTTTGGCAAGGCTGCTGATGTCACACACCTAGAAATACTCCTCTGGGAAGGTTGTAGCTCAGTAATCTCCATAGCATTTCCTAGGGAGCAATGCATTTTAGGCTAGTCACTTGCAGTATATTTCAAATGCCCTACTTTGGCAATCCTGCAGATGTCATTAATTGTGAAATGCACCTTTGGGGAAGAGGTTTTCTAGTAATCCCCATGGTGTGCCCTATAACAGCTCCATGCTGTAGTGTGATATAGACCTCCCTTATGAGTTCTATACCCACACATGTCAGTTGTGGATGTTTTTTTGTGTCTCACTGTCTGTGTAGGGAGCAATGCATTGTAGGCTAGTCACTTACAGTCAATTGCAAATGCCCTACTTTGGCAATACTGCTGATGTCAGTCATTGTGAAATACACTATTGTGGAAAGAGTACTCCAGTAATATCCATGGCGTGTACTATAACTGTGTAGTGCTGTCTTGTAATTAACTAGTTAGGTAGGGGTTCTACTCCCAAACATGACAGGTGTGTGTGTTTGTAACCCATATTCTGTGAAGAGGTAGTTGTGACATCTGTGGAGTGGGCTTTGCATATTTCTTATATGGTGTCCCTACTATATATCACAATGTCCACCGTACAGGGATAACAGACGTGAAATGGCTGAGAGGCTGGGTTGCAAAACCATAGCCATACATGTGACATCAAGGTCAGGCAATCACAGTTAGCAACCCCAGTATTACCCAGAGCACACTCTCAACCCATGTGTCATACACACACACACACACACACATATGCCTAGATAACAGCCAATATGTGGGTAGTACACTGCGTATTGGCTACTGATAGTAACTATGGAGTGACAGCAGTGGGCTACAGAGGGCATGTCACCCTGTCCATCTGTCCAATATGCACATACATGCAGAGAGTGCACCTCCCCCATGTTCCCCAGTGGACACCTGCACCACCTGTGGTGCCATCACATGTGACCCACAATGGACATACCATGCCTGACAACATGCCCTGTATGGACAGATGTCACTGACACCAGGGAATGCTGTTAGCATGCTCTCAAACCTGATGGCCATTACCAGTTCCCGCCACAGGTAGGCAGGACTGGCACATCTGATGATAATCTGTGTTCACAACATGGGCCGGACACCCCATGTACAGTTCCACATGTCACTGTACATGCATGTGGGACATGTGCACATCCCAGACACTGTCCATGTCATTGACTAAGGAACACATACATGGCAAGTGATGCACAGCATTGGCCACACACAATAGTCACCCAGGTGACTGGATGCGGACTGTGTGGGCAAATGAAGACACTACATCTCTGAGCCACAATGCAGACCATCTTCATGTGGCCTGATGCCAAGGTACACCCATTGCCTAGCCTTGGACAGCTGTCTGGCACAGTCAAACACCACACACCCGTGCAGACATGCACCCATGCATGTCAGTACTGGCACCCTGTGTGTTTGTGTGTGTGTGTTGCATGCTGCATATGTTCACATCCACACTCCCTACAAACCCCATGGGCATACTGCAGCATGCTGTCTGATGTCAGACACCTCCCCATACCATTTGCCCATACAGCTCCCTTATGACTTGTGTGGTGCATGTGATACCTGCACAGTGATGTGATGTGGCAATCATACTACCGATGAGTTGTACACCTGGCCATGCCAAGTGTGTCAATGTGTGTGTGTGTGTGTCCCTGTGAGAGTGTGGCTGTGTTGATGCTGGCACCTGTTCATGTGGACAGGTACATCTATGTCACCTACCGTACAGCTACTGTATCCCTGTTGCAGATGTCACTCACCATCACATATATGTTCTGATTGCTCCACAACAGAAAACCCATATGGCACTACATAGTTGTCAGAGGTTTGATACCCTGTGCTGGTAGGTGTGTGACACAAACATGCTTCAGTTTTACCTCTCCTTGACATGTCTTTGCCTTTGTCTGCCTCTCCCACCCCTCTCTGATGGATGTGGAAACCTATACCTGCTTTGGTTAGGCAGCAGCATGTATATTTTAAGTGATGCTCATGATCAGCTGATGGCCTCTGCATGAATTGCAGCCCTCTCTTAGCTGATTGCATGGGAAACAGCTGTGGTAACATTCCTATAGCCAATTGTATAGAAACACACTCCAATATCTAGGAACATCATGGTGGTGTTGGCCCTTTTCATCCACTGTGAGCAGGAACTGGATCTGTCATGTGGCAAACAGCATCTCAGATAGATTGGGGTTTAACTCTAACAACAGACACTGTGGAAACCGTGCAACAAACAGGATGGGGATGTGCCTGACCTGACTACAGACTGTAAGTGCTGCTATACTGCATTTGGAGTAATGATGGTTTAACAGTGTTTGTGTGGATATGGCTGTCATACGTCTCAACACCTGCCATGTCAGTTCCATGTTTATGAGGAATCCCCATCTGCAGGGTCATCTGCAGCCTGGGCAGTGTTGTGTCCTTGGTTTCATGTGTCACCCATGGAGCATCTAGCTGTGGACTGCAGAAAGTAGTGTGAGGATTGCAGTCTGTAGATGGTGAAAGCCATGATAGTCACTGACGTCATATCCCTCATAGGACATATATTACAACAAACCCTGTAACAGCAGTAAATGTATGCGGTTATCATAGCAACATGTCAATATTGGCCCTGTGTATTTGCTTTCAGCCACACCTTTGTACATATGTCATGCATGAAGTGGTGCATATGTGCTGTACACCATAATTAGTGCCATCATATCTAAGAACAAGCCAGTGATATATCCGACTGCTACATATGTTATGTACAGTAGGGGTTATACTTCATGACATTACCTGGGCATTCTGTGGATGTTTGTACAGTACTGATGTCTGTGTACCTATGGTGAATGTTGACAGTGTGTGTATTGTTAAAATGTACCTTAGCCTGTGTATAGACTGTAGTAGATGTCATTGTTCTAGTTCCCTTCCTATCAGATGTTGCATTCTGCTCCACTGTATAGTACTGTATTGGCGTACATGTTTGTAGGGCCATACACGCATGTGTCCCATACCACAGGCAGCTATCAGACCAAACTGTGTAGCATGCTAGTATATGTAGGGTCAGTCTGTGAGTGGCACATATGAGGATGGTGTAGAACAGATAGTCCATATACTGTAATATCATGCTAGCTAACCATATGTGGCTGTGGCTGTGTTCACATTGGTTGTGGGTATTCACTTTCACACAGGTGTATCCTACCCTGTGCTGTGACATGCCTGTTGAGCCTGCTTTATATGCAGGTACATATGCATTCCCCCATAGGAGATGTAGACCAGTGCTGAGCCAGTCTGCCTGCAGCCTGCACAGTGCATTGTTACATGCCTAGCAGCTTAGTGTACTTACCCAGTGGGATGTCATGTACAGATACTTGACAGATGTACCACTGCCGGGCCTCCCTTAACAGTCATGTATGTCAGACAGGACAGTGGGATGCAGTGCAGATGTATGTCAATATCTATTGGATAGTATATGGCCATGGCACCCCTGTACCAGTGGTCACAATGTGTCAGGCCAGACAAGGGTGTCTGAATGCATAACCTATGGTGGACATTATATACCAGTCATTATGTTTCATACTCATCTACATGGCCATCTGCATCCATATTGTCAGGCATGGTACACGTGTAGCACTAAGGGCTTATGTGTATACCTCTGGACTGTACAGAGTGTGTTTCCACATGTATTAGCCAATATCTCTGCTGCAGTCCACAGCGGCATTACGTGCTAACGGCGGTACTGTACAATGATGTCCTTAGTATGTCTGTCAGTAGCCAATGGCACACATGTTATAAGCAGATGTGACCTCCCACACACACCATGACTGTAAAGACAATCCCAATGACAGTAGCAATAGTCTACTAGTATACCTGCTATACATACCTGACATTCCCTTCAACTACGACATTGGGATCATACAGGTTGGGGTTGGGCTACACTTCATGTCCAGGACATATGGTGAAAATATATGTACATATACTTATCCAGATAGCCAGATATACATGATTATTCATGTGTACTACTCCCAATTAACACTGTCATGGCAACCACCTACTATAAATCCCCACATCATGTTTGTATGGTCCCTTTACATTTCCTGTGTGATGGACATCTGTCCTTTGTGTGGGCAGCAGTGCTACCAACAGCAGGTAGCAATATCCCTTACAGGAGAACTGGCACACTCAGGGCAGCCACATATTTGTAGGAGGATCAGGAACTACAGGCAGACTGCGAGTAGAGGTGTGTTATGCTTTGTACAGTACTGGTGTTACAGGGTGTGAGTGTACATACTAGTTTACCTTGGAATGCAGTCTGTCTGCATAGCACACAACTGTGGGCCTATCCTCATGCTGGCCAGAGCTATGCCTATCATGTTTTGTCTGTCCACCTCACAGGTCCTGTGTCAGATATTACACTGGCAGTGTGTGTGTTGAGTGTTATCAGTACATGGCTACATCCATGTCTGTTTCTAACCTCAATTCCCTGACTAAGGGTATGTTACAGACCATCCTGTAACACCAACACCTTGCTTAGTGTATGGCAACAGTTGTCCACATATGTGTCTGTATTCCAGCCTCTGCCCTCCACCTACATACCAAGCTTTGCACATATGTCATGCTGTCGGTAGTTGTTCTGTAGTGGGCTGTGAATATATCACACTGCCACTGTTGCCATCAATCCACTGCTGTTGTATCCCTTGCACATACAGTGGAGCTGAGGCCATATATGTGTGGGTGTCACCTACACAATACATGTGTGCCCTTATGCACTCCAGAGGCCAGTGTATGTAACAGTGATATATGGCCCTATATTATTGAGTCTAGGGGGCGCACCATAAATGACCTAGGCTGCTACAAAATGTGGGGGTATCAAGGCTGAGCTGCCTTAAGGTATCTGGATGTACAGTACCATATACTTCACCTATATATACATTACTGACATGGATCTGATTAATGCAGGACTACTGCCCCCTGCCATACAAACAGTTCTGTTTGTCGGTGTGCTCATGATGGTGCCAGTTATGCCATGTTATGTATCAGTTATAACCCATGTGGTCAAATGACGTCTTTACCACCTACTGAGTTTGTACAGTGTGTAGATAGAGGCCGCTGAACTATACACCTGCATTACATACTGTTGATTATTTGGTATCCTGTGGCCCAGTTTGTCTTCCCTATTGTACAATGTGAATGGCTTGGCCTTGACAGCAACAGTTGTGAACCTTTCCAGACTACTGTATTACTGTAACTGGTTCACAGTTCCATTACTCTGTTTATATAGTTGTCAATGTCTGAAAAGCTATATGGCATGGCATATAGAACTGTAATAGTACACGATTAAAGGATTCCATGTCTGCAAACCTGTGGGTGGTGTTTTTCCTATGACCTCTCTGTGGGTATAGAAGAAAGGTAACGAAACCAAAAAACAAACAGGTAACAGGAGTGCTGGTCAGGACGCTGCTCGTACGGATACAGGAAGTCACTAATTCAGTAACAACAGAAACAGCGAGCTCAGTGCAATACTTCTTTATTTCAACCACCAAAAGTCTCAAGAACAAGATAAATCCACAGGAATATCCACAGTTAAGTGCTTTCGATTGGTACAACCAATCTTCCTCAGAACTGATGCCATAAAAATTGATTGTGCTTATATACACTACACTTTGACCACAATTCAAAAAGTGCGCCAAATCTCTTAAAGCAACAGCATCCTTGGATAAGAAAATCCTGTATATGTACGGACTAAAGTTAATCTACATGACAATATAGATACTATTAGACTAAACACACTTAAATACTAAACATAATATCAGAATAAAAATCAGGATAAAAATGCAAAAAATGTATATATTTTTATATATATTAAATATTAATTATAAAACTAGCCTTGAATATTTACATTTAGTGCAAGATAATATATCAAATACATATTCAAATTCATATATACCGATTAGTATAAAAACTATATGAATGTAAATATAGATATAAATATAAATGTGAATAGTAATTAATGCACATAAACATTTCACAATACATAAATATTGAATGTAAAACAGTGTACTATTCTAAAAACTTCTAAAAAATTCCTAAAAAATTCTAAAACTGCTCAGTATATCTCCCAATGGGCTAATCAAAAATTAATTATTCAACAAGGAAAGGTTTGATGCTAATATGGTCATTAAGACCAGGATATCTAGTTGCATCAGTTTTTATTTGCCATATACTCTCCTTGAGAGCTAATTCATTTTTCCAGTTGCCTTCAAACGTCTTAATTTGATCAATGATGGCAAATGTAAACTTATGGTTTTCCCCTTTGTCAAGCACATGCCTATATAATGCATTGGTGGTATCATGTTTACTAATCTTATAGTAGTGTTCATATATTCGTTTTTTAATGCATCTCTCAGTTTTTCCAATGTAATAAGCCTTACATGCTGTGCAGCAGGCAAGGTAAATCACCTTTTTGCTATTGCAATTACCTCTTTTACATTTAATCACAGTATGGTTAATATCAGCTAATATTACTTTATCAGCTTCATTTATGTAGTGACACTGGCGGCATCTACCGCATTTGGTACTACCTCGGGCATATTTATCTTTCAATAAATTCATCCTGTCTGTACGTTCCAAGAGTCTTTTGATATTAGGTGCTGCCTTATATACAATCTTTGGTTTATTTCCTAGCTTAATATCTAAACCATTTGAATAAATAACATCCCAGTGTCTGTACAAAATTTCCTTAATGTAATGTACATAAGGATTATAAGTAAGCACACATACTCTGTTGAAACTATTAGTCACTTCCTTTGCCCTAATGTTATTTATGCCATCAATGTCACCAAGTAACGGTTTATACTTATTAAGCCATTCAGCAATAACAAATTGTGAAATTTTCTTAAACATTTTCATCGGGTATTCCCTATTGTAGAACATATTACACAGCAAATCTATGTCCTCTTTCATAACGTCCTCTCTAGAGGACATTCGTGCCGTCCTGATACATTGTCCCTTAATAATATTTTTAACCACCAATGCATTATATAGGCATGTGCTTGACAAAGGGGAAAACCATAAGTTTACATTTGCCATCATTGATCAAATTAAGACGTTTGAAGGCAACTGGAAAAATGAATTAGCTCTCAAGGAGAGTATATGGCAAATAAAAACTGATGCAACTAGATATCCTGGTCTTAATGACCATATTAGCATCAAACCTTTCCTTGTTGAATAATTAATTTTTGATTAGCCCATTGGGAGATATACTGAGCAGTTTTTAGAATTTTTTAGGAATTTTTTAGAAGTTTTTAGAATAGTACACTGTTTTACATTCAATATTTATGTATTGTGAAATGTTTATGTGCATTAATTACTATTCTCATTTATATTTATATCTATATTTACATTCATATAGTTTTTATACTAATCGGTATATATGAATTTGAATATGTATTTGATATATTATCTTGCACTAAATGTAAATATTCAAGGCTAGTTTTATAATTAATATTTAATATATATAAAAATATATACATTTTTTGCATTTTTATCCTGATTTTTATTCTGATATTATGTTTAGTATTTAAGTGTGTTTAGTCTAATAGTATCTATATTGTCATGTAGATGAACTTTAGTCCGTACATATACAGGATTTTCTTATCCAAGGATGCTGTTGCTTTAAGAGATTTGGCGCACTTTTTGAATTGTGGTCAAAGTGTAGTGTATATAAGCACAATCAATTTTTATGGCATCAGTTCTGAGGAAGATTGGTTGTACCAATCGAAAGCGCTTAACTGTGGATATTCCTGTGGATTTATCTTGTTCTTGAGACTTTTGGTGGTTGAAATAAAGAAGTATTGCACTGAGCTCGCTGTTTCTGTTGTTACTGAATTAGTGACTTCCTGTATCCGTACGAGCAGCGTCTTGACCAGCACTCCTGTTACCTCTCTGTGGGTATATGTTGTTGCAGGCAATGATTGTCATTTGTATGGGTGGCCCATACAGTGTCCAGTAATTCAGGGGTTAACTGTAGGCATAGTGGCTGTTCCATATTGTGTGCACCTTCTACTTATGTATCTAACTGTACATATAACTGACTGTGTATGTGTAGTTATGTGTATATCTATATGTTGTTTGTCTTTTCGGCTTTTCCCGGTTAGGGGTCGCCACAGCGGAACTCCGGTCCGCTAATGATTGACAGTCGATTTTTATGGTGCCGAGTTGCCAGCCTGATGCCCAACCTTCAGTGAAGGCACACCCATTCACACATGTCTTCGAGGCCACTTTCCACGGGAGGACATGCAGACTCCACACAGAAGGCACTGCAGCTGAGAATCGAACAGGAGAATCTCTTGCTGTGAGGCAACAACACTACCGATGTACCACTGCGGATTTGAATGTATATATATATCTATATATATCTATATATATCTATATATATATATATATATATATATATATATAAATCTATATATATATATATCTATATATATCTATCTATATATATATATATATATATATATATATGTATACCTGTATCTGCATATCTGTGTCTGTGTATCTGTATCCTGGCGATGTTGATGGCTTCCACATATTACATTTCCCATGGGAGCCAGACTGTACTACATGATATGTTACCAATACCAGCCTGACATCATACAGGTGGGATGTAGTACTGGTAACATCATGGGCCCATGTTGTCTCAGGTCCTGGTTATGAGATCTGCAACACTTGGTAGTGCATTGCAGGGTAGACGTGTTTGGCTGGGGGGATGCCTATTCGTACAAGACGTATAGTGTGTGGGGCCTCTCAATCCCATTAATGGTGCATGAGGACATATATGTCGTTTGTTAATCTGCCATTGCTATCTACAGATGTATGGTCATATATACCTGTATAGATATATATATATCTGCTAACATATATATAACTATGTCCGTATATACCTACATAGATATATATCTGCGTACGGATTCACTTCAGAAGCTCGAAATGCTGAAATCTCGAATTTCAGTATCTCGCGCCCAAGACGTTGAATCCACAAAACAACAAAAACTGAAAACTGCGAAATTCAAAACCTCGAATACAGGAAGTTTTGAATTTTGCGGTTTTACTACATAGACACACACACCATCCACCACACAAACACACAATCACTCTACCACCCTCTACCCCCCACACCCCCCTACTTAAATATTCTCACTCCGAGGTTGCACTACATACAAACACACACAAAACACCACCACACAAGCTACTTTCTTTTCGCACACACACATCACAGCAACAAAACACACGGACAAACACCACAGCCCCTACCCACCCCTTAACACACACACACACACACACACACACACACACACACACACACACACACACACACACACACACACACACACACACACTTACCTGAATATATGACCATAGCGGAACTTTAGAAGCGTGTAATTCAAAACATCCAGTATTCGAGGTTTTGAATTTTGCACTTCTAAACTTTCGCTATTATGTGAATTCGGCTTCTTGGGCTCGAGATACTGAAATTTGAAATTTCAGTATTTCAAGCTTCTGAAGTGAATCCTTACGTACACATATGTAACTTACTGTGTATATGTAGACATCTAGGTGTAGACACATATATGTGTCGATGTAGGCATTTGCATGTATATATGTTCATATATATTGATATATATGTATATAGTTTCAGAAATATATATGTCTACAGATCTATATATATATATATGTTGTATCTGTTTAGATATTTATATATGTACACAGACATACATCTAGATGTTGGTATACATTCTCTGTACTGTTGCATGACTGGACTGGATGATATGTTTCTAAAAACATCGGATGTATTTGTATCTGTCATGGATTAGTGGTACATCACCTTGTCTATGGTGTGCAGTGTCCTGTGTTTGAGGCCTACAAGAGCTGTGTATTTTGTTGCAGGGCAGAACACGGCCTGTTGGATAGTGTGATGAAGGCACTTTTGAGCATTTGTATGCTGGTTTGCACAGGGTAAGCTAGAACAGGTTAAGCAATATAGAAGCCAACTGAGTATATGACACTTTAACCGGAAGGTCTGTGTTCTGCCCAGCAACAAAGTAAACAGTGTTTGCAAGGCTCAAACCCAGGACCCAACACACCATAGACAGCATGAAGTACCACTAAGCCCTGACAGATATACATGCATCTGATGGCTCCAGAAACATGTCATCCAGCACAATCATTCAACAGTACAGTACATGTACTTTAACATCCAGATGTATGTGTGTGTGTATACACACACACACACACACACACACACACACACACACACACACACACACACACACACACACACACACACACACACACACATATCTCAAAATAGATATATATATATATACCTCACTCTCTCCATGCATACATCTATACAAATCTGTCTATAAATATATGTTAAGATATAGATATATATGCAGCAAAATTATATATATATATATATATATATATATATATATGCAGATATATGTATATATATATATATATATATATATATATATGTGTGTATACAGATATATATCAATAGATATCATAGACAACATAAGAAACAACAGGCACCATTGATGGGGGTGAGGGGGCTCAAGCAACATATGTCTCACACATAGTGATATCACCCCTGCAATACAATACTGACTATTGCAAATGCCATAACCAGGACCTGACAATACATGGCCACAAGATGTTAACAGTAAGCCACCCCACCTGTATTATGTCAGATGGGTATTGATATATCATGCAGTACAGTCTGGCTACCATAGTGAATGTACAACGTGTAAGCAATGAATGGTCCTATGATACCTATACCAGACACATGTATGTATATACTCATATGCAGATATATATATATATATATATATATATATATATATATATATATATATATATATATATATAGATATATATAGATATATATATATAGATATATGGTAACACCCAACAAACCAGAAAACGGAAGGAGCATAAGCGGCTCACTGAGAAATAGATGTTAATCACAGATCCACGAAGACTTGGTGTCAGATGGTAAATCCACAATCTGAATATAAATAGCAAGTGTATTGCTATATAAGCGAGCAAGTATTCAGAGGAATAAAAATGCATGTCAGCCAACAAACGGGAAAGCAAATAGTAGCAAACAGACAAATTTATTAGCGCTTTCGCGGTGTCCAACACCGCTTCTTCAGATAAGATAAAACACAAATGAAATGCAGCATACCTAAATACAGAGCCCTAAACAAATCATCCAATCAGATAGCCTTACTGAATTCAAATGCACCCAATGAATCAGAGTAGTAATCAAGCCCTAAGGCTACCTTACTCAGCTTAAAGGGCTACACATAAATCAGTGCGATTAATCAACATGTTCTATGCCTAAACAATTGTATAAAAAATATATAAAAGGTTGCATGTACCACAAAACAGATCAACTTATTGTGCTTGCTTACAATAATAACCAAACTAATAAGCAAATTTGTTAAAAATTGTTAAAAATTCAAAGCATATTGCTGCTGCAATATGCCGAAACGTCCATGCCTCCAAAATATGAAAACATTATATATACATGTTGAAAAATACAATTTTAAAAGCCAAAATAAAAGTGCTTTACCTTGGTTCAACCAGGATTGGGAACCCTCCCTTCAATAATATGGTAAAGCAATTGATCTTTCTGCTGTGCACTATGTTAGAAACATCTTTTCATTCATAAAAGGATCTTAGAGCAACCCCGAGAACACATAATAAATAAAAATTAATGCGCATGCTTGCGCTGTAACTTTTAAAAGCATAGATATAGATGAACATATTAACAAAAACCAATTATTTTAACAAATCATTCATACCCTCTTTTAGCGTTTCAATTCCCAGTCAGGACCTAATGAGCTTCATCACGGTAACACATTAAAAAATAGTATTAGCCATTCTACTTCGCATTCAAAAGCAAGAAGTCGTCAGCTACTTCCAAGGCCATGCATCACCCAGCAGGAACCAATGCGCATGTGCACTTCAAAATCTAGGCAACACCTCCACATACCAAGCATTGCCGTGGACAAACAACCCAATCGAAATCCATTCAACCTCCCTCAAACAAAATCAAGCAATAAAGTCTCTGACCAAAGTCAGAGACAACTGAAAGATGCAACCTATATATTGCAAACTACATCAACATCTTATTCAAGACTGATCAAACTCATCAGTCACTACAAATTGTTCATACCCTCTTTTAGCGTTTCAATTCCGGTCAGGACCTAATGAACTTCATCACGGTAACACATTAAAAGATAGTATTAGCCATTCTACTTCGCATTCAAAAGCAAGAAGTCGTCAGCTACTTCCAAGGCCATGCATCACCCAGCAAGGACCAATGCGCATGCGCACTTCAAAATCTAGGCAACACCTCCACATACCAAGCATTGCCATGGACAAACAACCCAATCGAAATCCATTCAACTTCCCTCAAACAAAATCAAGCAATAAAGTCTCTGAGAAAATCAGAGACAACCGAAAGATGAAATCTATACACTACAGACTACATCAACAACTTATTCAAGACTGATCAAACTCATCAGTTACTACTGACCTGTACACGACACACCACAAATACATACTATCCAATTCAAATGGCAGGGCTGTGCACAAACAAGCATTTCCACTATGAACAACAAAGCGAAAAAGATTAAAGTATCGAGGCCAAAAATCCACACCAACCTCTACTGGAGACCAAAGTGTACGATTGCTAAAAGCAAATATAGATTACACTATGAATGTGTCTATGTGTACTGCATATGTGAAATTTGTAGTAAATTACATAAAAGTACAAATAAACTAACAGAGTAATGTTTAGAAAAATCAAAATACAACGAATGGAAATTTCATGCATATCACATTTTTTGGATAAAACATACAATCCAAAAGTTCATGTACAAATGTCAACGTAAAGGTCTCCCTTTTAGATGGGGTTTAAGGGAAATCATTTCATTCATGCCTCTCCCTTTATGTGCTCCCAGTCTCAAAATCCAACGTAATTCTGCCTCCTCTGTTCTGTTTGTAATGTCACCCATCCTTGGTGATATAACCTCATGGTGTAAGACCTGAAACCAGAACATATGAGTGGAATCTGTAGTAAGAATATGCTTCGCTAAGGCACTGCTGTCATCCTTTCTGGATACACAGTAATAGTGATCTCTTATTCGTTCACGCAAGGAACGATTAGACTTGCCCACATAATAATGAAAGCATTTAATACAATGTGCCACGTACACTATATTTCTGGTGTTACAGTTGGTATCCACTCAGCTTCTGTGAATGTTAAAAAGAATGCTAAGGAAAACTCCAATGTTGAACCGGTAGTAATACCTTGTAGTGGAAATACTAATGTCGTTATAAGAGCAATAAAGTCAAACTGGAACATTCTGTTGGCCGAGGAAAATATCAAACAAATAGTGGGCATGTGTCCTAAGTTTGTCTTTAGCAATATGCCTAACTTGAAACGATCTCTTTGTCATACCAGGGAGCAGGAATCCCATTCCATTTCAGTCCACACTGGCCTAGAACGAACTACGAAATGTGGAAGATGCCCACAATGCCAGTATATAGACACTTCTCACTATTTTAAACATCCTGACAGTGGGAGATTGTGGGATATAAGAGTGGATACCGATTGTAACACCAGAAATATAGTGTACGTGGCACACTGTATTAAATGCTTTCGTTATTATGTAGGCAAATCTAATCGTTCCTTGCGTGAACGAATAAGGGATCACTATTATTGTGTTTCCAGAAAAGATGACAGCAGTGCCCTAGCGAAGCATATCCTCACTACAGACTCCACCCACACGTTCTGGTTTCAAGTCTTACATCATGAAGTTGTATCATCCAGGATGGGTGATATTACGAACAGAACAGAGGAGGCAGAATTACGTTGGATTTTGAGACTGGGAGCACATAAAGGGAGAGGCATGAATGAAATGATTTCCCTTAAACCCCATCTAAAAGGGAGACCTTTACGTTGACATTTGTACATGAACTTTTGGATTGTATGTTTTATCCAAAAAATGTGATATGCATGAAATTTCCATTCGTTGTATTTTGATTTTTCTAAACATTACTCTGTTAGTTTATTTGTACTTTTATGTAATTTACTACAAATTTCACATATGCAGTACACATAGACACATTCATAGTGTAATCTATATTTGCTTTTAGCAATCGTACACTTTGGTCTCCAGTAGAGGTTGGTGTGGATTTTTGGCCTCGATACTTTAATCTTTTTCGCTTTGTTGTTCATAGTGGAAATGCTTGTTTGTGCACAGCCCTGCCATTTGAATTGGATAGTATGTATTTGTGGTGTGTCGTGTACAGGTTTGTAGTAACTGATGAGTTTGATTAGTCTTAAATAAGTTGTTGATATAGTCTGCAGTGTATAGATTTCATCTTTCGGTTGTCTCTGACTCTCTGTCAGAGACTTTATTGCTTGATTTTGTTTGAGGGAGGTTGAATGGATTTCGATTGGGTTGTTTGTCCACGGCAATGTTTGGTATGTGGAGGTGTTGCCTAGATTTTGAAGTGCGCATGCGCATTGGTTCTTGCTGGGTGATGCATGGCCTGCGAAGTTCTTGCTTTTGAATTAAGTAGAATGGCTAATACTATCTTTTAATGTGTTACCGTGATGATTTTCATTATGTCCTGACCGGGAATTGAAACGCTAAAAGAGGGTATGAACAATTTGTAGTGACTGATGAGTTTGATCAGTCTTGAATAAGTTGTTGATGTAGTTTGCAGTATATAGGTTGCATCTTTCGGTTGTCTCTGACTTTTGTCAGAGACTTTATTGCTTGATTTTGTTTGAGGGAGGTTGAATGGATTTCGATTGGGTTGTTTGTCCACAGCAATGCTTGGTATGTGGAGGTGTTGCCTAGATTTTGAAGTGCACATGCGCATTGGTTCCTGCTGGGTGATGCATGGCCTGGGAAGTAGCTGACGACTTCTTGCTTTTGAATGCAAAGTAGAATGGCTAATACTATTTTTTAATGTGTTACCGTGATGAAGCTCATTAGGTCTTGACTGGGAATTGAAACGCTAAAAGAGGGTATGAACAATTTGCTGAAATAATTGGTCTTTGTTAATATGTTCATCTATATCCATGCTTTTAAAAGTTATAGCGCAAGCATGCGCATTAATTTGTATTTATTATGTGTTCTCGGGGTTGCTCTAAGATCCTTTTATAAATGAAAAGATGTTTATAACATAGTGCACAGTAGAAAGATCAATTGTTTTACCATATTATTGAAGGGAGGGTTCCCAATCTTGGTTTTATTTTGGCTTTTAAAATTGTATTTTTCAACATGTATATATAATGTTTTCATAATTTGGAGGCATGGACGTTTCGGCATATTGCAGCAGCAATATGCTTTGAATTTTTAACAATTTTTAACAAATTTGCTTATTATTTTGGTTATTATTGTAAGCAAGCACAATAAGTTGATCTGTTTTGTGGTATATGCAACCCTTTATACTTTTTATACAATTGTTTAGGCATAGAACATGTTGATTAATCGCACTGATTTATGTGTAGCCCTTTAAGCTGAGTAAGGTAGCCTTAGGGCTTGATAACTACTCTGATTCATTGGGTGCATTTGAATTCAGTAAGGTTATCTGATTGGATGATTTGTTTAGGGCTTTGAATTTAGGTATGCTGCATTTCATTTGTGTTTTATCTTATCTGAAGAAGCGGTGTTGGACACCGCAAAAGCGCTAATAAATTTGTCTGTTTGCTACTATTTGCTTTCCCGTTTGTTGGCTGATACGTATTTTTATTCCTTTGAATACTTGTTCGCTTATTTAGCAATACATTTGCTATTTATATTCAGATTCTGGATTTACCATCTGACACCAAGTCTTCGTGGATCTGTGATTTACATCTATCTCTCAGTGAGCCGCTCATGCTCCTTCCGTTTTCTGGTTTGTTGGGTGTCACCATACAACTACATACTCTTCATTGGGGTGTTTTGTGCAATATATATATATATATATATATATATATATATATATATATATATATATATATATATATATATATATATGGATCTACTTCACTTCACCGACACGCCACAAAGCCAACACCCAAAACACCGAGACCAAAAGTCTGATGACGCAGATGATCGACAAGGTGAAATCCCGACAGCCGAAACACCAACATGGGCAACGTGTGAGTGCGACTTGGTAAGTGTGCGATAGTGAGGGATTTAGGGTTAGGGTGCGGGAAAGGTGAGTGTGCGGTAGTGTCGGACTTAGGGTTAGGGTGCGGGTAAGGTAAGTGTGTGAAAGTGGCGGACTGTAGTTTTAGGGGCAGGTTAAGTGAGTTAGGGTTAGGGTGTGGGTAGGGTGAGTGTGCGATAGTGATGGACTTTATGTTTAAGGGTGGGTTAGGGTGCAGGTAGGGTAAGTGTGCGATAGTGACGGACTTTAGGTTTAGGGGTGGGTTAAGTGAGTTAGGGTTAGGGTGCGGGTAGGGTAAGTGTGCGGTAGTGTCGGACCTTAGGGTTAGGGTTTGGGTTAAGGTTAGTGCATATACAGTTGTGTGTAATGTGTAGTTTACGTTTTGTGTGTCGGTGTTTTGGGTGTCGGTGTTATGGTGTTCGGTTTTGTGAGTTGTCGGTATTGTGTGTTTTTGTTCTTTTGGTCTCGGTGTTTTGGGTGTCGGCTTTGTGGCGTGTCGGTGAAGTGAAGTAGACCCATATATATACATATACATATGTATAGATATATATATAACTACACAGACACATGCAGAGGTATGTCTAGGAAGATACATAAGAGGGTGCACACCATACTGAACAGCCAGTATCCCTACAGATGCAATCTCATCCGATGGACATTGTATGAGTCACCCATACCACAGACAAGTGTTGCCTGACAAATATACCCACAGAGAAGTCAATGGATGTAACACAACAGACAGATTGGTATACATAAGAAAGGTTCAGTTGTGTACTATTACAGTTGTATATGCCATGTCATATAGCTGATTATGCTCTGACATACATACAAACAGCATAATGCATCACTCAAACATATCCTTTAGGACAGCAGTCCGAAAGCATCACATCTGTTGGTGTACATGCCAAGGCCTTTAGATAATCCAACAGAAAAGACTGACGTGGCCACAGCATAACAAACTATCCACAGTATGTCATGCAGATGTATAGCCCATTGGCCTCAAAATACACTCTGCATGCAATTCCTAGGATGAAAAGACCTGGGTTGACACTATGGGTGGTATCTGTCATTATAACAATACATAACTGTAATCATCACAATCACACTGATGGCAGTCAGCAGTAGGCCAGCAATGTTCACAAGGTGAAATGTATTATAATGTACATCTGCATACCATAAGGCAGCTTACTACTGGTGGTCCTCAAATGTTGTAACACCCTGGGATAGTTGTGGTGCATACCCCCAATACACTGCCTTACAGGGGCATAGCACACTGTTACATACACTGACCTTGAGACTGCAGAGGTGCACACATGTGTTATGCAAATGAAGCCCACATATATATATATATATATATATATATATATATATATATATATGCTGGACATGTTGTGTGTAGTAAGGGCTGTGTCTGAGGACATTACCAGGACATTCTGTGTATGAGTACATTACTATGGTCAGTGTATGTATGGCAGGGGTCTGCGGCCTTCACTATCCAAATAGCCAATCCTGACCCTTCACCCACCAAAGTAATGTCACCGGGGGGGCACAACAGCTATCTGACTCCTACAATGAAGACAGCAGAGTATATACAGTCCCATATATAGTTATACTACATATAATATAACCACGTGTATAACAACAATACCTAACATATGTCCATACCTGTTTTCCTGTGTTGGAATGGCTGTGTGTGTGTGTGTGTGTGTGTGTGTGTGTGTGTGTGTGTGTGTGTGTGTGTGTGTGTGTGTGTGTGTGTGTGTGTTATGTGGTAGTGTGTCCATTAATCCTCACAGGGACAAGGACCCACTACTGCAGGGCTGAAGAGACACCTGTGCCTCCAGATCTGCAGGTTGCAGACCCCTGGGTTAGGATGATTGACAACTGTATGTGTATTGCATTTACGACACATGGGCTCTGTACAGACTATGGTAGACGCCATTGTTCTCCGTCCAGTTCTATCTGATGTTACATGCCACTCCACTGTTAACCTTGTGTATCATATGTGTCTGTGGCTGCATTGCCATTGGATGTGGGTATGCATTTACTCACAGATGTCTGCTATGCTGTGCTGTGACCTGTGTGTCGAGCCTGCTATAATCGCAGGTATATGTGTATTCCCCCATACAATATGTATTTCAGAGTTATGGCAGTCTGCCTGTAGTTTGCTCAGTGCTTTGTGACATGCCTAGCAGCCTACTGTAAATACCTAGTGTGCTGTTATGTCCACTTATTTGCAGGACATACTGCTGCCAGGCCAGCATAACTGTTGTGTATTACTGACAAAGCTGTGGTATGCTGTACAGATGTATGTCATTCTCTTCTGGGTAGTATTTGGCGATGTGAACTTAGCAGCACCAGGTATTATGTGTCTGGACAGACTGGTGTGTGTGTGCATACACTGTGTGGGCATTTGTACCCCAGTATTGTCGTGATATACCCATGTACATGGCTAGTAACATCCACAGTGGGAGGCGTGGTCCACATGTCTCGCATGAAGGGAACATGTGTACACTTTTGGACTGACCACAGAGTGCCACATTTTCCACATATAGTGGTCATATCCCTGCTGTAGTCCACAGCATCATTACTGTGCTAGCAGTGGCTTCATACTATGCTGCCCCTAGTATGTCTGTCTGTAGGCAATGGTGCACATGTCTACAGCAGATGTGACCTCCCACACCCAACATGTCTGTTAAGACACCCCTATGACACTGGCAACAGTCTACATATATACCCACAATACATCCGTGATATCCCCTTGCACTACGGTGTTGGTACTATTGGTACTGAGGTAGGACTCTACTCCATGTTCTGGACATATGGTAAACTGATATGTGTGCACATATATCCACATATCTATGTAGATATATACACATATACATATCCACATACATATATGGCCATATACATATCCACATACATATATGGGGATATATATGTACATATATACATATAAATACCACACATATACATATACACAACACTGACTTCAACAAATGGCTAAGAATCTGATGTCATTCAAAGGGGGTCCGTTATCTGTCCGCCTGGGGTGACATGATGTACAAACCACAATGCTCTAGTAGAGATGGACTGCACGTGTTGCCCCTGGGATTCAGGTTACTGGCTACAGCTCCTGGCACCCCCATAGCTCCTAACCTAGGTAAGGTTCAAAGGGCAAAGCCACCACTGTAATAGATACAAGCATGCAAAACTGCTGGTAATGTGACTCAATGTTAGATGTCTAAACCTAAATAGGCACTCTCCTGAGCCACACATACAAATGGGGAAAATCAATATCTGTGCAGTACCTGGGACCTGGTGCAGTGCTCCAGAGAGCACACCTGTAATACCTGCCTACAACCCTTATCACACATGTTGGGCAACAAACCAAGACCAAAACACTACAGGTGGGGGAGTGTCCATATTCACCAAGGTCATTCACACCTCCAGCCTAGTGTCAAACACAATGCATCTGAGAATCAACCGATGCAACTAACACTATGTAAGACTGCAATCCAAATTGTAGGTGCCTACTGATCCCCCTCCATGGTCCAAGGTTCTCACTACACCATTATAAACATAATGGACAATATTAAGATACAATCAAACACCATAATACTGGGTGATTCCAAATACTCTGCCATTAACTGTGAAAAGACTTCATGTACCACCACCCTTTACCAATGGTTCCAGGAACCCATACATTCCAACCCCCTAGATCAACTAATCCATTGTCCAACAAGGGTCACCAATATCCTAGACCTGGTCATTACCAACATGGGTGCCAGATGCCCCACATCAGTGACCACCCCTCATAGGTCAGGTCTGACCATTAGGTAATCACCGCTGACATCCACATCTCACCCTCACCTGCTAGTAAGGATCCTCCATGAATACCCTCTGCAAAGCCTGCGCCATGCTACTCAAGTCAGACATGACAAACCTCATGACACTCATGGAGATGGGAGCTGAACATGCAACTGGTGATTCCTACACTAAGGCACTGTGTGGGCACATCCACTCATGCATGCATTGCGCCATCCCACATAGATCCATAACACTGTCCTCCAAACAAGGAAGTCAATCTTGTGCTCCACTGCCATGAACAGTCTATACAACAGAAGGAAGACACTGTTGCAGTTAACAGGATAATCCCAAAATGGAAACTGCTCCCTTACCAGCCTCAGTAAGAAGCTGATACACCTCAAAATCTGCCACAGCTTGTTACATAAATATAATTGCCATAGATTCCAAAGACAATCACAAAGCATTCTATAGTTATGTCCAGGATCTATATCGCAATGCTCAGAATTACTCTGTGCTACAACAGATTGGCATTAAATACACTGATTCAAAGGAGTGTTCCAATATCCGGGCAGACTGATTTAGTATCACATTCAGCCTCCCTCACCCCCAAAGGGCAGATCTCAGTAACAAAGGTTGCCAAATTCCAGAAATCATGGCCACACAGGTGGAATCCACCGACTCCACTGCTAGGAATACAGCAGCCATGGGACCAGATGACATCCTGGGCTGTGTAGTACATGAACTACTACATAACCCTGCTTCTCACCTAAGTTCCATGTGTAATCATAGCCTTACCTCAGGCGTCTATCCCACTGAGTGGTGCACAGCTACAGTTATCACACTCCACAAGGGGGAATCCACCTTGGATACTGAAAACTACCGTTTCATCAGTCTGATGAGCCTGCTCTGCAAGGGCATGGAATGCATTATCATGCAACTCATTAACAAAGACATTGGCAACCAGTTAACACTGGACCCCACCCTTGTTGGGCTTGTGCAGGGCGGATCGTGTCACCTGACCCTGTTTGACTACTTTGATTCAGTCTCTGGAGCTGTGGAAGAGGGTAAGGCAGTGCACACAGCCTGTCTGGACTTTGCCAAGGCCTTCGACAACATCGCCCAGTCTAGAGACATAGTTAAACATGCGAAGCTGACCATAAACACCTGTGTCACTCAATGGGCTGCCAACTGACTTACCGATGGAACCCAGACTATAAACGTAGCCATTTCCGATCCATGCTCCAGACAACTGACTAATTGGAGTATGTCAGGGTCAGTCCTGGCACAGCTCTTGTTTGGAATCTACTTCACTGAAGTACAGGCCAACACTACGGAACTCTGGCTAATAAAGTTCACAGATGACTGCAAACTGGGACGCATTATTGGATCCCCAAATGATGTGGATATTCTACAACATGGCTTTACAGAAACAGATGCTTGATGCCAGAGCCATGGGTTCAAACTTAATGGCAAGTAATGTAAAGTGATCCCCTTTGGACATACCATGTACCCATGAAGTACCACATAGGTGGCAGTACACTAAACACTTACAGTGTGCGGGTCTATATTACTAGAACGAACGCTTAAATGTTCGAATCTGTAAAGGTCGACCTTTACAGACTGAACACTTAAACGTTCGAATTAATAAAAAAGTATATAAAAAACAAAGATGTAAAAAAGGTTTAGGCAGGGGGGCAAGCTCCCCTGCACACCCCCATATGGGGGGCTGTGCCCCCCCACCCCCTGCTACTTAAATATGTCAACTCTGAGATCGCACTTCAGTGAACTACAGTGCAGAAATGGGAAATTTCCCATTCCCTACACTGCAGCGCAATCTGGGAGTTGGTATATTAAAGTAGGGGGGTGCGGGGGGTGCAGGTGGGCTTGCCCCCCTGCTTAAAGCCTTTAGTTTTTTTTTATTGTGTATTTTTTTTAATTTTTGTAAAATTTTGATTGCTTAACTGTTCGACCTCTAAAGGTCGACCTTTAGAGATTCGAACATTTAAGCGGTCGAGCATCTAATATCGACCCCAGTGTGCTGACAGACATTGGGACACAGGTGGACAGTGGTCTCACCTTCATTAACCACATAGCCACAACAGTAAGGAAATCCTCCTATGTGGCACACTTCATCACTGAGGGCTTTACATCCAGAGAAAAGGGGGTAATTGTCCTACTGCACTCATCCCTCATTACACCCTGTATAGAGTACAATGCCCCATTTGGTATGTACCTCACAAGATAGCTGTGACAGCTGGGAAGGCAGTGGAAATACCTCACTATAAAAATCGTAGGCATCAAACAGATGGCCTATGCTGACCGTCTAGACATCCTCCAGCTATACTCTGTGGCATACTGTCTACACAGAGGCTATGTCAAACCCTGGGAAATGACATCTGTAATATGTGTATGTACGGCCATGTACAGTACATGTGTCTATGTGCTCTCATTACTGTAGCAAAGGGTATTGAGTGTCATGTCTGGGACACACAAGTATATGAGGCCTGCACAGCACTGTTATCCGTGTGAATGTGTGACATGCAGGGGTAGCAACCCAGGGTACATGCTGTCACACAGGCATGCAGTGTAACATGGCATTACTACTGTTGATGGTGCTGTCCCAGGGAAGGGTGCAGTACTAACATTACTACTGACAACAAGCGCACCTGCGACCATAGCTGCACTCTGAGGGCTCACTGTCATGTACGTAGTGTGTGGGCTGTGTCACCATATATATCCCCTACTGGATGATATTCAGACATGTGGAATGTAACTGTGGAGTACTGTTGGTACAGCACATGTTAGTGAGGGCTTACAACATGTACAATGGCATACTCATTGTTGTCAAACATCCATCTGTTGACACATTCATCCTACTGCATAGCTACTTGCCCAACTGGTGTCTGTCAGTCCCTCTACAGATGTGCAGATGGCAGATCTCCCGCTGGGATACATACAAACAACCTATGCTTGATTGACACTGACATATGTGGCCAGCTGTGTACTACCTGTCACATATAGGAGACATCACCCTATATGGGCCACATGCCACCGGTACCTACACTACAATACCACAGTCAACTGAACATGCTTGGGTACAGGTTTCCTTCACAGACACTAACCACGTGTTGTATGGACATGTTGCATACATGTCAACTGGATCATCTTGGTGGCCATGTGTAGAAGGCACCCAGAGGATTGGCTGATGCATGTCACTCTCACCCTGCCAGTCACTAACATGGTGTCTGTTGATAGATTGCCTGCTGGCACATGACAGGTGGCATGATACCAATGTACACACACCTCCTACACATCCACTCTCTCCATGGACAACAGCCAGGTACACGGCTATGACCACCTGCAGCAATGCACCACAGTATTGACATGTGTACATGTGCATTACTAAGGATAGCATTGTTTGTATGTTAGTACACCTGTAGTTGGAAAGTCCATGACTGCCTTCACAACCACCACCACTCCCATTGCCATAGTAAAATGTGGCCGCTGCTATATTGGACATGACATGTAGCCTGTTACACTCCTCTCCCTAACAGCTACATGTGCCTTGCAGTACCAGCACAACAGTGTTGTACAAATGGGTCAGTAGGCATGGGAATCCCATTGAGGTCTGCCACGTGTGTGTATGTGTGCATGTCTGCATATCTGTAGGGTACACCATTCCGAGGCCACATACTCCTATTACAATACACATTGCCACACAGTAGTACAGATATTGTTGATGTTGCCCATAGGTGTGGCATCACAATGCAACACCCTACTATCCCTGTGACATGTGCATTACATGCATATCCCTGTGGTACCACTGTTGTGACATGCAGTGGGTTGTTTTGGCATCATGGGCAATGTGTGATAGTGGGTATGTCAGTGTATCAAGATGGGTTCCAGTGTGTACAATATCCAGTGGGGGATGTGGGTGCTGTGTACACTGTCATTACACCATGGTACACCCAGTATATGGCCCACGAACCACTCTCTGGTGGCCACTGTCACCCTCACCCATACAGGTAACTGATAACAGGATACAGCCCAGTTACACATGTGCTGTGTGCAGCCTACCTGTAACACATTGGACACATGGACTAGTTAGTAACAATACACCCAGGTCTCTAAGATGTGTGTCTGCTTGTTATGTGTCAGTCAATGTGTATATGATGGTATGACACACTATGTATTCTCCATATACAAACATTGAATCCCCCATTACCATATTATACATGTCTGTGGATGTTCTGCATGTAACATGTGACCTGGTACACATTTCACCATACAGATGGTGTCATGTGTGCAGTGAAAGTCACACAGTTCAGTAGCACTACATACCTAGGTAGGGGTCTAGACACAGTGTCGCCAAGTAAGGATGTGTGTGTATGTGGATGGGTTGACATAAAGGTGTAGATTATACATGTACCAGCAGGCCACTGGTCAATATTGCACGGGCAATAACTGTTATACATACCTGTGACATGTGTGCAACTGTACACCAGATATGTCACGGCCATGGTGTCACCACAGTGACATACCCTTCTGGAATATGACTGCAGACCATCCTCCTGCTGACACGTACGCCTACAACACAAATGGATAACCTTATGGAGATAACAATCAGTGTTACCAACAGCTGAAATGCATCTTAGCTGTATGGCTACATTAACTGACATGTATGCATTACACATTACCCCTGACAACATCTTACACTGCAGTACATTGCAGCACTTTATTACAGTCACCTTGTGTATCAGAACCATATTAACCTGTCTCTGCATCGATATTATGAATGACAGGGATGTGGCACAGATATCATCATATAAACAGGGTGTGTTACATGCATCATAGCTGCATGGCTACACTACCTGACATGTATGCATTACACATTACCTCTGACAATATCTTACACTGCAGTACATTGCAGCACTCTATTACAGTCACCATGTGCATCAGAACCATGTTAGCCTGTCCCTGCTTCGATGTTATGGATAACAGGGATGTGGCACAGGTATCATCATATGCACAGGATGTGTTAAATGCATCATAGCTGCATGGCTACACTACCTGATATGTATGCATTATACATTACCCCTGAAAACATCTTACACTGCAGTACATTGCAGCACTCTTTTACATTCACCGTGTGTATCAGAACCATATTAGCCTGTCCCTGCATCAATGTTATGGATGACAGGGATGTGGCACCGGTATCATCATATGCACAGGGTGAGTTCTGGTGTGCCAGAGGCTGACGGTGGTCCATACATATGTCACCATGTATGTGGGTGAGGGGTTTGGTTCTTTGATTGGGGCGTGGTGATGTGGTGTGTGTCAGTATGGGGTCACCCTAGGTGTGGTGGTATAGTGTGTGGGTATGCATTGCACAGAATTCTGCCATGTGGCTGCCCTATATGGGTGTTGTTGGACTGCTGCAGACCATACCTGACAGGGTGTGCAGTTCACTGCCTCCAGCCATGGACACACTGACTGTGCCTGCCGGGGGTTCCTTGGGCATGTGCAGGTACAGATCTTGAGGTGCTACTCTCCCCTGATGATGACAGATGTCCGCTGGAACCATGTCCCACCTGGGACTGGCCAGGGCCATATGCACGAGGCCTGCTGTGGTGTGGTGTGGACAGCACCCCCAGTGATGGTGTTGTAGCTGGTACTGCCACTATGAGAGTGGCTGGGCATCCCGGCATGTCACGTTGACCGCCAGCTGCTGGTGTTTCTGGCCTATGTTCATGCAGCTGTTGCACCACTCCCACCACACTTTCAAACACAGACATACCACTGTCGAGGAGGCCCACCATCTCACCCCACCATCTATCCATGAAATTGGTCGGTTCACGGTGGGCAACAGCAAGTTCACGGAGGTTGCCACTTACAGCTGAGAAAGCAGACCTCTGCAGCCTCAGGCCTTGTCTGGTGTACATTTCTATTCATGCCTGTGCCTCCATTATGGCCTGAAACATGCTCCTGGTGGTACCAGTTGTGGCGCCTCTGCCAGGGGCATGATGACCTGCGGCCCTCACAAGAGCACCGTGGTACATCTGCCGATGTGGTGCCCTGCTGGACATCTGGCTATGCTGACTGTGACCCGACACAGTTGGCATGGACACCACACTTTCTTGGTCACTGCCACCAACTGCCAACTGTCCCTCTGCTATGGCCACATGTGATGGGGTTTGTAGGGGCACTGTAACTGCATGCTGGCTTGGGGTGGCTAGGAGGGTGATGACACATGATGGCACAGTGTCGGCCTCTGACAACCCCACCTGTGCCTCAACTGTACCATCATCATCATTGGTGTCTGTACGGACACCTACCTCAGTTTGCGTGCAGGAAGGACTCTGACCCACCTTGCCACCTGTGGGGGAAACAAATACACACTTTAAGACATGTACAGCATTGCATAACAGTACACACACTCACACACACTCACACTGAAAGTCTACCTTAACTTCCTCCCTTTTCCTGGGTTTACAGACAGTCCCACGTTCAGTTACATATGTTCCCCATCCTGCATGGCACTTGCTAACATACACTCATTACTACTACCCATTAACATATCATTCCTCTCCATGCCTACATGTGTGATCACAACACCTGACCTGTTACTCCATCACCTCCCTGACTTGGGTGGAATAGGTTGTACATGGCCTCACTGCTATCATCCCGTATTACTCTGTGTATGTCCGGTCATGGTATACATGGCCCCTATATGTTTGCAGCTGCTACATTCACTACATATGTCACACACCAGAGACTCACACTACAGTCTTACTCAGTCCATGCCACATCTGCTGCACAAGCAACCCATCATGCATACAACAATAATACCTGGATACACTCACTGATGTTCTCTGGTAATTCCCCATTGCATTTGTAGTGCTGCATATGTGGGTAGCCGGTTATCTATCTGCTGCTGACAATATGATCTGTACATCTGGTATGTACTTTCCCTCCCAATGCATGTTCCATGCTACAGACCTTGTTATGCTATCAGCTGTCCTGTGTTCACATATCAGATAGGCTGTCTTGGTGTCTCATGTGCCACACCATGTATATGTACAGCACAATCCCAAGATGAAGTACTGCCATGTGATCAATCCCACTATCGCCTGTGCATACATGTACACCAACACAAACAGATACAGATGTACACACACATCTGACATGCATCAACCACACTCCACTAGATTGCACTTACAGACACAATCAACACACACACACACACACACACACACACACACACACACACACACACACACACACACACACACACACACACACACACACACACACACACACACACACACACACACACACACACACACACACACACACACACACACACACACACACACACACACATCACACTCTTACATGTGGGTTTACACAACTTTTGTACACATAGTCCTCCCATTACCCTTCTGTCAGCATGCATTACATATGGTGCTCAACAGCCTGCAGTACAACTATAGTGACTTCATGCTAGTGGCAGTATACATGTGTGTGATGCATGGGCTGTGTTGGTAGGTGATGGCACTTCCCTTGTTAACACTGCACCCATGTAAAAAGTATTACTGTGGACCTGTTCCACACCCTGCCTTGCACTGTGCACCATACCTCACAGGTGTAGAAACCATTGCTGCATATGTAGTACTGTGTCGGTTATGTCAGCTCCAATGCTCACAGCCCTTATGTGTTATAGCAACTCATGCCTGGGATGATATGTGAACAGATATCATTTGTGAATGCCTGATGTCTGCTTTACAGATCACAAAAAACACTGTTAGCCAGCAGATATGTGAAACAGTAAAATAATACTAATACTAAATAGTTTGCTGATTATACATTTCCTTTAATAATCAGACCGGTTTCTGCAGAAAGGTATAAGCCTTCATCAGTGATACACAGCAAAAAAACACAGGACATTACTTAATGAATATTTATAAGAATGCTTGACCAATGAGAAATGAAACATTGCATAATTAGTAATGGTATATTCCCAGTACAGAAACAAAAAAAACTAACAATAAACATTATTAAGTCAGTGTATTTATGGGTTCACCACATTTAAAGCCTGTTGATTATATGACATGGAAATAATACTATGTCTATGAAATAATAAACATAAATAAAGCATAAATACACCATAATAGAGTAATCAACAGATACAGGTGTATTATGTATAAAAATATGTATATAGTAAGGCAGAAAACACAAGATAAATTAGTAACACTAATGTTCTCAATAAATTTGTGGTTATTGATGAGCAATCACGATTATCCGACATCTACTAGGGTATCCACGGGAATGGAAATGTGGTGAACCCATGAATACACTGACTTAATAATGTTCATTATTAGTTTTTTTTTGTTTCTGTAGTGGGAATATACCATTACTAATTATGCAATGTTTCATTTCTCATTGGTCAGGCATTCTTATAAATATTCATTAAGTAATGTCCTGTGTTTTTTTGCTGTGTATCACTGATGAAGGCTTATACCTTTTTGCCGAAACCGGTCTGATTATTAAAGGAAATGTATAATCAGCAAACTATTTAGTATTAGTATTATTTTACTGTTTCACGTAACGTGGCTAACAGTGTTTTTTGGTTTGGTCCGGCCGTGCAGTACCTATGTGCATAGCACAGTGTTTGATTGCTTTACAGATCACAACATCAGCAGTGCATGTATGACCAGTACAAGACTTTTACACTGACAACCAGCAGACCTTACCATGGCTGTGGGGGGTGCCCTACACATGTCCCAGACCTCTGCATGGTTGCAAGGTCTACTCATGTGCACATCCCTTGGAGTGCACACACTGCTTCCACGAGTGCTTTGGGGTCAGGGTTATGTCTGCCACATTTACTTAACCTGATTGTGTGCAACTACAGCCATGGGGGTGTTGTTTCACACATGTCCCTATGGTAGGCTGTGTGTCCTGCCATACTTCTCATTTCTGTGGACACATTGCAAATTGATAGGATGTTAGTTATCTTGCATGTGTCTGTTGTACCCTTCCGATGGGGGTGTTGTTTCACACATGCCCCTACCGTAGGCCATGTGTCCTGCCATACTTCTCATCCCTGTGGACACATTGCACATTGACAGGATGCTAGTTATCTTGCATTTATCTGTTGTACCCTTCCGATACCCCAGCATGGTCTCTACTGTGATGCAATGCATTTCACAGCAACAAAACATGAATGTGTACAGCATGCAGTATGGGTAGGTATGTTAGATGTGTGCATGGAATATCTCATAGCTATTACATGCCCAGTGTATTATCATGTATGAACACGAACCATACTCACCGGCTACAGGCTGCTGCCATGGTGGTATCTTGGAGGGACCTACATAGGAGTGTGAGAAAGTTGATGTCAGTGGCCACAGCTGTGGCATTCATTAAGGGTGAGTGCAGCATTATGCTACATCAACAGTAGAATTCCACAATAATACAGCTTATGCACAACTGTTTATTACTACTACACAGTAACAGACTATGTATATGACATCTCAGATTTGCATGATGTACCTGTACAGATGCAGATGCATACACAAGAGTGGTGTACTGCTGTGCCCTGGGGCCTTACCTGCATGCTCCTCAGCTGGTGTGTCGGTGCCACCCACCTCCACAATGTGCCCTGCCAGGTGTTGTTGCTGCACGTGGGCAGGTGCCACAAGGCTGCTGAGAAGCTCCTCTACACGGGTGATGGGTGGATGGGTGGGTTGCCCCCCCTTGTTGTGAGGTGGTCCCCCCATATGGCAGCTGCACGCTGACGTACATGGCGAAGCAGGTTGGTGCAATGATGCTGGACCTGCTCATAGCTGTGGCTATGCAGTCCAACATCATTGACCCTGTGGACTTGCTCGTTCCACAGGGCGGTCCTCTCCTGCTGATCATGGGCTGTCCAGCCAAACAGCTGTTTATAGTGCTGCACCAGATGGTCTATGATCACCTCAGTTTTGGCGGCGCTGTATGATGGCAGACATGTGTGCGCCATGTTCCCTGGAAAACATAAAGATGGAAACAGGTCTGAGCCACTTATACAGCAGGGTTACCATAGTTCTTATTTATTTATTTATTTATTTAGCTCTCCTCACTAAAAACCTACTTTGTTCTGGAGATATCCATCCCAACCATGGCCCCTCTTCTTCTCTCCCCACCCCCATTCTCCCCAAAACTACCTCTACACTGCTCCCATCTTACTCCTCTAACAGTCACCAACCTCAGTCACAACAATCATGTCCATCCAAATACTTAACTATTTACTCATTGAATATTCAGAGTCTGGCAAATAAAGTTACTGAGCTACACTCATGGATAGCTCTCAATACTCCTCACATCCTGTCCCTATCTGAAACCTGGCTCAAGCCACAAATCTCAAATAGTGAAATACTCTCACCAGGTTATAATATCTTCCAATCTGATAAAACCTGTAAAAAAGGGGGTGGCATGGCCATCCTCTACTCAAACAACCTTAACCTCTCACCTTACCCTTCCCCAATTCCTGACTTCCTCTCAGCTGAAATCATCATCCTTAACTGCCATTTGAATCCCCACAAAAAATTTGCAATTACCTCTATCTACCTTCCTCCTGGTAACAATCTGCCCATTCTTGAAAACATCCTATCCTGGTTCTCCCATGACATACCATATGAGGCACTTATCCTTGGTGATGTCAACATTTACTGGTCCAAACTCACAACTGACTCCCCCCAACTCAATATCCACCTACACGGCTTCCACCAACTTATAACATCTCCCACTTGCTTCCAAAAAAATTCCACCTCCAGCTCCATCATAGACTGGATCATTACCAATTCCTCCACCAATACCACAATCCCACCACCTTACCTGACTCCCTCAGTGATCATCTCCCTACCACCATCTTAAGACACAACTCCCATATTCCTAAACCCCACCTTATCAAAGACTGTTAAAAACTATCGACTTTCAATTCATCCCAATTTAACTCTATTCTCCACAATATAGATTGGTCCATCCTAAAACACTTCCCCCTAAACAATGCTGTAAGCACTTTCAATAGCGTCTTCATGAGTTCTCTAAACTCCTTAGCTCCCTCTAGGAAGATCAGAGTAAAATCAAATCATGCTCCCTGGCTCTCCAAGGAGACTAGGTCCCTTATGAAATAAAGAGATAGTGCTTGGAAAACCTGGACTAAAACTAAACAACCACCTCTTCTTCAAAAATACAGGCAACTGAGGAAACTTGCAAAAAAACATACAACTAATGACAAAAAGTTATACTATAGCTCTGCTCAGCTTAACAACAAATCTAATCCTTGAAAAATTTGGTCAACTCTCAACAAAATCCTCTATCCTGGAAAGCCCTCTAATCCCTTCCCATACCCTAACTCTTCCTCTCAGGAAACAGCTACCCTTCTGAATAAACACTTTATCTCTTCCATCCAAAATCTGGTAACTTCTAAGCCAAACTCTACTTCGACACCCACTCCTCCAAGTCCCACTAACACAACTTTGTTTTCTTTTGAGCCAGTTCCCATTACTTACATCAGATCTCTACTACTCAAGCTAAAACCTTGCTCTCCGTCCACTGAAAATCTATCCCCTACATTCCTCAAACTTGCTGCTGACAGTTGCCTATCCTATATCTATACTAATTAATCAATATATTCTGGAATTAACTGTCCCCACCCTTTGGAAACCTTTCTTTACTATCCCACTTCATAAAGGTGGAAACTCCACTGACCCCTCAAACTACTGACCCATTGCCATTCTGTTCCCCCTCTCCAAGATATTAGAAAAATGTATTCACTCGCAGCTTCTCGATCACCTCCTCATGCATCACTTACTTACCCCTACCCAACATTGATTTCGTCCTCACCACAGCACCACCACTGCCCTCCTCTCCTTCACTCATGTCATTGCAGAGGCCCTAGACAACAATAAACTCATTTCCCGTCTCTTTCTAGATCTCTCCAAAGCCTTCAATACTGTCTCTCATCCTCTACTACTATCCAAACTCGCAAATCTCCACCTATCCCCCTCCACACTTGCCTGGTTTAATAGTTACCTATCTGGTAGGGGACAGTCTGTCAAATGGCTCACATCCTCCTCACCTTTCCTTCCCATCTCCACTGGTGTTCCCCAAGACACCATCTTGGGATCCCTTTTGTTTAACATCTTCACCAATGATTTTTACACCTCATGCAAAAAATCCTCCCTTATTCAGTATGCCGACAACTCTACAGTTATATCCATCTCAAATAACTTTCCTGAACTACACTCCCTGACCCTACAAGCCTTACTATCCACTGAACAGTGGCTCTCTCACAACCTACTGATTCTAAATCCCAAAAAGACCAAACTGCTACTTTTCCTTCCCTGTTCTCTTTCTCATTACAAAACCTCCTTTTTTATTAAATCTTCTAACAATACAACTATCCAACCTGACACCCACACAAAACTCCTAGGGGTCATTATCGATGATGAACTAAAATTCAACCTACGCATACTCCTGTGTATAAAAAAAACAAAAACAAACCAGAAACTAGGTCTGCTATATCGGAACAAAAAATTCCTAATCCCTGAATCTAGACTTACCCTGGCCAGGCACTCCTCCTCCCCTCCTTCTTATATGCCACCCCAGTTCTTACCAATATCTAGGCCTCCACTCTAAACAAACTGCAACAGACTTACCATAAAATAGCTAGATTCATTACTAACTCCCCATACAACTCACATCACTGCATTTCTTTAAACTCTCTTCAATGGCTTGAACTTCCCCAATTTCAGATATCTTATCAATTTCATATGCTACACTCTATTCTTTATAAAACATCCTTCTGTCCATCTCTATCTTCTTTAGTCTCCATCTACATCCCATCCCAGACCCTCCGTACTTCTAACCAACAATTACTTAATGTCTACCACCCAAAAAGGTCAGTAGGCAAAGTAATCTACATACACTCCCTTGCTCATTCTTGGAGCAAACTTCACCTTGACTTACGTTCAATCTCCCACAGCTCACACTTTAAAAATGAACTAAAAGCTTATTTTCTCAATTCCAGAACCTGCCCTTGCCATGACCCCACCTAGTCTTCTTTCCCTTTATGTACCCTCAAAAGGACCATACTTAGTACCTCGTTACACCTCTCTCTCCAATGTGTCTACTATGCATTTGCATAATTTTATACAAACAAAAAATTTTATTGTTGACCTATTGAGCTACATTAATGTACAATTATGTTACTAAGCCTCTTTTTAATGCAACTTTAACTTTATGCATGTAACCCAACATATGTGAATCTTTTTGCTATAACTGCTATTATATCAATATTGTTAAAAATTGTACTTGTTTAAAAATGTACTACTGGAGCTTTTCTCCTCGGGTCCCCACTGAAAATAGGCCAAAAGCCCAGTTGGACAAACCCAGTTAACAAATGTCAATAAACAAATAAATAAATAAATGTGTTTGAGCCACAATATATATATATATATATATATATATATATATATATATATATATATATATATATATATATACATATATATATAAAGTGTAGATATATCTTGTAGGTTGTTGATATACCTATATCTATATGAGTGTCTGTGTATCTGTAGAAATACATGTCTCATTCTGTATCACACAGATATTTATCTATATATGGGGTGCATACAGATATATGGTCCGCATTTTGTAACCGTATTTCATTCACAGCTGCACTGTTCTGCCTTGCTGCAACATAGACAGGTGTCACATGTGAACACAGACTAACATTAGGGTGGCATATATGGTGAGAGATTGCTGGTAAGCCTATTATACACCTATGGCATTTGTGCATGCCACATTACACATTAACATGACTGCCCTGCAAGCGGTGTGCTCTGACACCACTGTGTCTATCATGACGGCAGTACTTCCACCACCAGCTATTGCCCACACTGACGTAACACACACAGATATTATGGCTTACATCTTTGTCATTCACTGCTGATCTGCACAGTTGGCGGGTATGTCCCACTGCCTACAGGGACAGACAGTGTTGTCCAGAGCAGTTGTTCAGCAGAACATTATTACAGATGGCAGTTATCAGACATTTAACATCATATATCCTATTAATCTATACCACATACTACATTCAATTACATACATGTATGTTTTACATATCTTTTATTTTTCTGACGGGTGTGACACCTTTCTGTTTTTGTCTTTTAATTTTTTTTTTTTTAGTGTGTGTGTATCTCTCTCTCTCTGTCTCTCCACTAGAGAGATTGAGCTGGTTTGAATGGATTGCAGCATGGCATTTGTAGGTGATGCACATGATCAGGTGATGGTCTCTGCACCAATCAGTGTGCAACAGTTGCTAACTGCATGTAGCCTGCTGTGTAGTGATTCAGATAACCACTGTCATGGCAACCCAGTACTATAAATTGCCGACTCATTTGGGTGTTGTCCCTTAACCTTTCCAGTATGGAGGACATCCTTCCTGTATGTGGGCAGCAGTGTTACACATGGCAGGTTGCAATACCTCTTACAGCAGGACTTGCAGACACAGGCCAACTACACATTTGTAAGGGGTTCCAGACCTACAGACAGAGTGAGTAGTGTTGTTATGTGCATTGTATATTGCTGGTCTTGCAGTGTTTGCGTGTACATAGTAGTTTAGGATGGAATGCAGTCTGTCTGCATAGCTCTCAACTGTGGGCCTATCCACATGATGGCCAGTGGATTGCTGTTTGCTTTTGCACCACACAGGTCTTGGCCTAGATATATCCCCAGCAATCTGTATGTTGCATGCTGTCAGTACATGGCTACATCCATTTGTGTTTCTGATGTCTTATTCCTGCATAAGGGTATGTTGCAACACATCCTGTAACACCAGCAATTTCCAGGGTGTGTAGCAGCAATATTGCGAGTATGGCCCTGTGTTCCTGCCTCTGTCCTCCATATATATGGCAGGCTTTGTCCTGCTGTGATACGGCTAGGGGTTGTTAGGTAATGGTCTATCATTATTTACTAGCATTCCTGCTATCATCCCAGTATTATCGTGGACTCCCACAGCATTTGTTGGTCAGGGTCCATACATGTGACAGGTACATTGACATTACCACAAGTAATAACTTTTCCCCTAGGGCTTGACTACAGGGTGTAATTGGAGGCTGCTGAACTACATCTGTTATTGTTAATTGTTACTTATCTTGAAGGCAAATCTTTTGTCTACTGTTGTATGAATTGAAGGGCTTGGCCTGGACAGCATAGTATGTTATATATCCACACTGTCTGCATCTACTGTTTTGTGTGGGCCTTGTATTCATCACTTATTAAATATTTCTAATTCTATGTGCTGTAAGTAATGGCATACATTATTGTATATTACACAATTAAAGGTTTTCTGTGAAAACATACCTGTGTGTTGTGTCATGTCCTTTAAATTGTGAGTGGGTACATGTGTAATGTAAGTATTCTCTTTGTAGGAATGGTTGCACACTACACATGTCAGAAGTACCCATTACAGGGCTTGTGGCTGAGAGATATACTTTGCACCCAGTGCATCCACACTACTTCTACATATGTATGGCTACTAATACCTTTTGTCTGTGTATATGTGTATGTACCTATATATCTCATATATCTTATCTATCTTAACATAATTGGCAATGTATAGATGTGTGCATATCTGTACTGTAGGTAATGTGTACCCCTTCCACATTGTACATTCTCTACAGTAGAATGACTTTTCTGCATGATATGTTACAGATATTGCCCTGATATGTACAGGTGAATTGGATTACTGTTGGAGCATTGTAGCTGTGTTGTGGAGGGTCCTAAAGTCAAGTGCTGCATGTGCTGGATATTGGAATACACAGCATATCCATTAGGGCTGGGGTGGTACATAGCACTAATTACCAGGTGTCCCTCATTTGTGCCCCCACCCCCATTGACTGTGCTTATGGTCTGTTATGTTGTACTGAGTGGTTTAGGATTTTGTTCCCATGTGGTATATATGTTGTTGTTCTTCTTCTTTCGGCTTTTCACGGTTAGGGGTCGCCACAGCGAAACTCCGGTCCGCTAATGATTGGCAGTAGATTTTTATGGGGCCCAGGTGCCAGTCCGAAGCCTAACCTTCAACGAAGGCACGCCCATTCACGCATGTCTTTTGAATGCCACTTGACAGCGGGGAGGACATGCAGACTCCACACAGAAGGTGCTCCAGTCGAGAATCAAACTGGAGAACCTCTTGCTGTGAGGCGACAATGCTACCGCTGCACTATATATATATATATATATATATATATATATATATATATATATATATATATATATATATATATATATATATATATATATATGTGTATATCTGCATAATTATTTATGTGAAACCCCCATATATAGAGAGATAGATATGGACATTGATATAGATATAGATATGTATATATGTGTGTGTGTGTGTGTGTGTGTATATATATATATATATATATATATATATATAAATATATATATATATATATATATATATATATATATATATATATATATATATACACTGAACATATTTATCTATGTACAGTTGCTGTTATATGATTATTTGGGAGTCATACATACACATATATATATACCTATAGCTGTCTATCTGTCTACATTTACAGATATATATATATCTATCCATATGTCCATGCATGTTTGGCTTATATGTTTGGCCTGTACTTCATTCTCTTGGCAATTGACACGGATGATCTTAGGATTGACATCAGTCACTTGTGCCAACACCTTTGTGTTTCAGACTTTTCATCTCCTTCAAAATATGTGTTCTAGCACATATAACTGTGTAACTAGCAACATTTTAAGTGTATTGGAGCAGTATTTGACAGATATCCCTATTTCTACCCACATTTTGGCACACTTTGTCCAGAATTCTTGCATTAAGAGGTTGTGTGGTATGATATTACTACATTTCCTGTGCTGTTGACTGATTGTGCTGGCTGATATGTTTGTGAAAATAAGAGGGTTATGTACATCTGCCATGGCTTACTGGTAAATCACTTTGTGTATGATCTGCCAGGTCCTGGGTTCGGACCTTGCAGAGGCTGTATATTATGTTGCTGTGCAGAACACCGGCCATTGGATACAGAGTGATTAAGGGACATTTGAGCAGTTGTATGTGGGTGTGCGCTGGTTTGCATGGAGCTAAGCAATGCTAACCTCCGGGTGCATTGTCCTACACTCAGTTAGCGTCTACTTTGCTTAATATGTGTAGGCAATGCTTACCTCCATTGTTAAATAAAATTAAGAATTCAATACACAGGCGGTTCAGATTCAAAAGTTTACTAGTGTACACCAGGAGGCAAAAAACGTACAAGTACAGAATTTTGTCTGACATGAAACAGGAAGCACACAATTTTATATAGGTTTAACATTTAAGCTATGCCCACCTTACTGATGTGATATGTCACAGGGCATCTACATCATTTTAGCTTACAATTCTTCATTCATTAAGTCTTGCTGATGCTGTATATTTTTAAAAACTTTTCCTCTAGATACAATACGGCCTTGCTATCCAGCTGGTCAGTCATAATGTCTTTCTGTAAAGTTACTTGTTCAAGGTTTCATATCAGTTCAAATACATTAGCAGCTTCAGTCTTTTAATGCCTGTCTTTGTTCTCTGTTACACTTTCTCACAGCTGCGTGCTATCTTAGTAACACATATACAAGGCCAGATCTTTCCAACAGGAAAGAGCAGAAGATTTCATTATTTCACACATTTAATTTCCTGACCCAGCAGATAATCACTTGTGAAAAGCATAAACATTAAAACTTGCTAAGCTAGCATTCTGCCAGGGTCAGAGATCAGCCTTGCTTCAAGCCACACTGCAGTTTCAAAACTACTTCACATTTAGACATGAATTAATTTTACTACTATATGATTAATAGAATAAAATGCATTATATACTACTTTGCTTTTAAACTAACATTTCTCATGTATTCAAATACACATTTTCCTAACATTTCCCCCCCGTTAATACTTTTTATTCTATTTTGAAGTATGCATAGTGTCCTTTCATCTCCTAGCCTTTTCCACTCAAGATTTTCAGCTAGGTGAGTCATTCAATCTATTCTTCAGAAAAAGCATCATCTGAAATCAGTCTTTCAATTTCAATATCTTGGTAAAAAGTTTCAGTAACAGATACATCAACAAAATCTTTGATTAATCTTTTCATGCAGGGAATTCCACAGCAAGCACATGCTCCTATTAGGAGTATACCCACACAAATGGCAATCAGAATATTCATTAGGATGGAACCCCACCTCCCAAATAAATTCTGGAAAAAGTCCATCAGTGGGTTTGGGCCTGGTTCAGTCATGGCTGAAACTTGCTGAATTACCTCTAGGTGGTTATTTATCTCATGACGATTGTCAGGTATATAAGCACAGCATTCTTCTTTGATAAGCGCGCACGTACCACCTCTTGCTGCTACGGTGAAGTCAAGAGCCATTCGATTTTGTAGCACAACAGTTCACATTGCATTCAATTCATCAGTCACCAGTTCTAGGGTGGAAAAAGTTGCATTACTCATTACTTCGAGAAGTTTCAACAACTTCCTCAGCTCCCAGATCGATTTGACTGCTTCATAGGCTGGGAATATTCCTGCCCAGGATATAACACTGTCACTCAAGTCCATATGAGTCAATTCGCTTTTGTCTTTTACTGAATTATGGTCTTTCCAACCAGCTTCAATCTTCCCAACTGGATTCACAGGTTTCTTAACTGGACCTTCGGGTTTTTGGGCTGCTTCTCTCATGTTTCGTATCTTACCCAAAGGTAATTCTGCAGTATGTCTTATTGCCGGAACCAAATAACCCAAAAAACAACTGCCGGACCAATTCTCAGGTAACCATTTATATGCCTTTTTCCCACAAATAAAATAACAGTTTTCTACTTTAGTACTAATGCGCATCAGCCCTGCATGAAACATTTTTTGATCTATAACTGACAATTGTTTAAACAAAATTGGATTTTTTTGAATGTCATTCATAGTTGTTTTCAATGAGTTAAAACACGAGTCATAATTAGTATTGCAAACAGTATTGCCATTACTATTCTTAATATAACATCAGTAAGATATAATTATATTGCAATTGTTCCAGCCCACCTGGAGAGTGTCATTTTTATAGAAACATACAACTCCTTTTTGTGTGACAGGTAAAAATAAAGCTATTTTGTCCTGTAATCTCACAGTTCCTGTATCAAAAAGTAAATTCTCCCAAGTCTCATTTATCCCCAAAGGGACAGCGGACATTATCAGTCCTCCATATGCTGTTGGTATAGCTGTACAAACCCAGCAATTTGAAATGTTCATAGTCTCTGCATACACACATTTCATGGCTAGGTATGTGTTACAATTTGGATGCCAGTCTATAGACTTTTCATCACGCCTTCCCACTTTCACTTGTGTGGTTGTGTGTAGGATAAACCACAGCAAGAGGAAAATTGTCACGATTACAGTCAATAAATGTACACTCAACAAAATGATTATGCAACATTTCTGGGGTTGATCTAAACTTCTATTTGCTTTGTTTTTGGCCATCTCGGTCTGGTTGTATATCAGTCACAAAGTTTTTATCAAGTTGAAAGTTCTTTACCGGTTTACAATGCGTCAAATGAACCCAGGACGTCCTCTCGGCCACTCTAACTGCAGTAGGCGTTGCCAACAGAACCTGGTACGGTCCCTCCCACTTTGGACTCACCCAATTCTTTCTTTTCGTCACTTTCAGTCAGACGTATGTCCCAGGAGCCAAGACTGCTTCCACTGGTCTGGTCTGTTCCTTATCTGAAAAAGAGTTAAACTGCAAAACAGATTTATTTGTTAACAGTTTCCTCATATAGCTAGCTAATGAACTGTCAGCCTCTTGCTCTGCAGGCATGAGAGCTTTCCACTGAGGCACATAATATGCTCTCCCAAAAACCATTTCAAAGGGAGTCAAACCCTTTACATTTGGAACCGTTCTCATACTCAGCAGTGCTAAAGGTAGACAGTATATCCAGTTCTTTTGAGTTTCCTCAACTAGTTTCCTAAGTTTATTCTTTAGGGTACCATTTGTACCTTTCCACCAGTCCTGCTGACTGTGGGTGGTAAGCACAATGGTTCTTTAAGGAGATACCAAAAAATCTCCCAAGCTGGTGAATCGTTTGATTCACAAAATGTGTGCCATTGTCACTATAAATCCTCTCCGGAATGCCAAATCTAGGGATTACTTCTTTTATCAGGGCTTTCGCCACTGTTGCTGCATCCGGGTTTTTGGTTGGAAAAGCTTCTACCCATTTAGAAAACATGTCTACAATAACTAAACAAATCTTTTTCCCTTCACATTTATTCAATTCTATGAAATCCATACAAATAGTAGGGAACGGGTATGGTGGTATAGGAAAACTTCCTTGCTTGGTTTTAAATGCTCCTTGTGCATGATGCTTGTTACAAGTATGACAAGCTGCACAAAATTTTTGTGTAATTTGTGTATCCATATGTTTGGAATATTCGATTTACTAACTGTACCATCCCCCCTGTTGAGACATGGCACTGCCCATGGCTCAACAAAGCTGCATATCTAAATAAATTAGACGGCAATATCGGTTTTCTTTCTTTGGAAAAGTACAGTCCATTCTCAAGAATTGCACCTCGTTTTACCCATTTTTGTTTCTCTGCTTTTGTAGTAAGCGTCTGCATTGTTTTTAACATGTCTAAATCTAAAATCTCAGAGGGTTGTAATTCCTCATTTAAAAGTACAATTTCTGAGTCTGAGGCTGCTTGCTTTGCAGCTGCATCAGCTCGTGCATTGCCTTTCGAAATCTTATCCTGTTGTTTTGTATGAGCTACACATTTACAAATAGCTACTTTAGTAGGTAACTGAATAGATTCTAATAACTCCAAAATAAATTGCACATGATTAATAGGTTTTCCACTAGATATTATCATTCCTCTATTTTTCCATTGTTGTGCAAATACATGTACTGTAGAAAAAGCATACTGACTATCAGTATATATGTTCACACTCTTGCTTTTTGCTAAAGTACAAGCCCTCGTCAAAGCTATCAATTCTGCTGCTTGTGCAGATAAGTTGTGTGGTAAGGACTGAGCTTCTAAAATTTCAGTGTCTGTAACTACTGCATACCCCACCATATATATGTGTTTTAATATATTTGTTTTAATTTCTTCTATTGTATTCATGTTGCTTTAATTCTATCATATGTGTTTTAATATATTTGTTTTAATTTCTTCTATTGTATTCATGTTGCTTTAACTACTGCATACCCCACCAGATTCTTCCCTGTAGGACCCCTTCTGCATGAGCCGTCTACATAATATGTCACCTCGGCATTATCCAAGGGCATATCTGTAAGATCTTGTCTAGGTAAGGCTAACTGTTCAATTTCCTACAGGCAGCTGTGTGGTGTGCCCTCCGCAGGAGTTGGAAGTAATGTTGATGGATTCAATGTCGTACATCGTTCAATTGTCATATGAGGTTGGCTCAGCAGTATAGTCATACATGAAAGATGTCTAGCAGGAGAAAGGTATGCCACTTTCTCTTCCAGTAAAATTATTGCAACTGCATGAGGCACTCTCAATGTGAGAGGGTGGAATAACACCACCGAGGCCGAAGCCTGTACTGCCATTGCGGCTGCAACTACTGCTTGTACACAGTGAGGCAAAGATCGCGCCACTGGGTCTAACTGTGATGAATAGTAGGCTATGGGGCGTTGCTTGTCCCCATGTTGTTGCATCAATACTGACATCATATACCCTTGCTTACAATCTACGGTCTGAATGAACCATTTGTGATAATTTGGAAGTCCTAAAACCAATGAAGAAGCTATCAACTGCTTCAACCTGCAGAAAGCCGTTTCTGCTTCGGGTGTCCATTGTAAGATATCTTGTGCTGCCATTGGTGTTTTATATATCAAATCAGTCAGTGGAGCAGATTCCAAAGCATAATTTGGTATCCAACTCTGACAAAAATTAGTTGTACCTAAGAAAGACATCATTTCTTTCAAAGTTGTTGGTTTGGGTGCTTGTAAAATTGCTGTTTTTCTTTCCTCATCTAGTATTCTACCTTCATTGGATATTACATATCCTAGGTATCTAACTTGTTTTTTCCAAAGTTGTAACTTACTTTTGTTTACTTTGTGTCCTTGTGTTGCTAAAAATTTCAATAATGCTACAGTATCCTCCCTGCACTGTTGCTGGGTGGGGGCTGCTAGCAAGATGTCATCTACGTAAAGTAGAATTTGACTACCTCCCTGTGGGGTAAACCCTGCCAGGTTGCTAGCCATTTCTTGTGCAAATATTGTCAGGCTCTCACAATATCCCTGTGGTAGTCGAGTATACGTATACCTTTTACCCTGAAATGTAAATGCAAACCAATATTGACTATCAGGATGTATAGGTATTGAAAAGAAAGCATTGCTAATATCTACCACAGAGAAATACTTCTGTTGTGGTTCTAAATCATTTAACAAGGTATGTGGGTCTGGCACCGTAGGTGCTCTAGGTATTACTGCATTATTTTACAGCTTGTAAATCTTGCACCATCCGCCATTCCCCGTTTGCTTTTTTAACAGGAAATAGGGGTGTATTACATGGTGAATCAGGAGATTCTACCAGTACTCCTTCCTTGAGTAATGCTGCTATTATAGGCTTAATTCCTATTTCTGCATCCTTTCTCAAAGGGTATTGTCTTTTCTGTGGTCTAAAAGCTGACTTTGGGGTAATTGTAACTGGTCCTGCTGTTTGAATAAGTCCTACATCTGACTTGCCTGTTGACCAAAGAGCTATTGGAATTTCACATAAAGCCTTTTCTTCTGCTTCCAATAAAAATGCTAATCAGCTGTCCTCGCTAGATTGCAAGTGTACAGCTGGATGTGTCTGTGTCAACCAATTCAGTTTTTGTTTTTGTATCCCTTGTTCTGACAGTTCTAAATCAGTCTGTTTCTCCCATCTTGTTACTTTTTCTCCTAAATCTGCCCATTTGATACTTTTGTTCTTTCTCAAGCTGACATATGGTAGCCGATTTGATCTATACAATGCAAGGAATTCTTGAGGTAATGAACAGCTAACTACACTGTTCCCCTCAGTATCCCAGTACAAAGTACGCACAACCAATCTAGTTGCACGATTTTTAAACAATTCTTGCTCATACTCTCTATCAGGTCCTGGTATAGTACAGTAGTATAGAGTACAGTGTAACAAATGCTGTTGATCAGTGTCAAGGGAGGGGGCTTTACTGATGGCTACGTTCATCAGTTTCTCAGTTACTGCCCCAGGACCAGTCGTGACTAGGTCCTGGCTGTACCAATAAAAAGTTTCACCCTCCGATCGCACTACAAAGGTATCCATTTGTCTCTGTGCCTCCATACCTTGTACAGTTGGAACTACTGCTATGCCAAATATCTGCATAAGGTCCCTGCCCAATAGGTTTACTGGACACTTTGCAGAAACAACTATTTTACTTCTCTGGGTCATACCTGAAACAGGGTCAGTTATTGCTATAACATGGGAAAGTGGTTCCCTGTATAGCTGTCCATTTGCGGCTTTTACTAGTATATAATCAGGTGATTCGGAATGTTCTGGTAACTTGGAGGGTGTATCAAAGTCCGTGACGCTCCTGAGTCACACAGGAATTTGACTTCCCTTCCCTCCACCAGAAGTGCAACTTCCGGTTCCGTATCTGCCAAGTAGAGCTCTAAGCTCAATAATGCTAAGTCCAAAATTTCACTTTCTTCATCCTCCATATCTACTTGCACTTCCTCAACTCCTTCTATCACATTTACATTTGTTTTCTGTTTATTAACTTTTCCTGATGTTTTCTGACTTTCACTTGATGTATCCTCACTATCATATAGTCAGTCCTCATCTCCCTTATCTTCTGTAATTGCCTTTTTGTTTTGCCTACAATCTCTTGCTAGATGTCCTTTTTTCCCGCACTTGAAGCATTCACCTCTCTTTTTCCTCTCTTCAAAATCTTCTGATCGTTTGTCAGACTGTTTGTTTCCCTGGGTATTTTTCTTACCCTTTTTACCTGACTGTAATACAAATACTTCAGCTCCGTCTTCAGCAGTGAAGACTTGTGCCTTCTTTTTCTTTTTGCTATTAAAATGTCTCTCAGCATGTCTAGCGTATTTGAGTAAGGCTTGTAGCCTCCCTGTTCGATGATCTATCATATGCTTCGTAATGAAGCTACTAATAGGTGCAATGCAACCTTTCAAAAATGCATTTTTTAATTGTTGTTCATATGGGGAATCATTCGTTTGGTACTCAGGAACCAACATACCGCTATGATTATTAAAACATTCTAATAATCTAGCATAATATCCATCTATTGTCTCATTTTCCTGTTGTATGCATTGATTAATGCAAGTCCAGTCTGCTCTGGGTTTCCATTTTTCAGAGATTCGGTCTGTCAGACCTTTCACTCTGTTGTCTAATTCTGCATCACTATGTGGGAGTGGTCTAAGCTCTGCATTACAAGGATTCCAGGTGCCGCAAATCATGTGCCAATCCGGACCTATAATTTGTCTTACTACTTTTTCTACTTCTTCCCCATTCAAGTGGTAACTTAACCTCATGCCTTGTAAATCTTCTAAAAATTTTGTAAAATTAACTTTCGGATGGGGGATTCCCTCAGTAGCCTTCCGGATGTCTTCCGGTGTCCATGGTCTATATACTAAGAGTGTTGGATCCTGCCCTTCCTGTCCTGCCTGAGGATTTGGAATTTCTATAAGTGGGCATATTTCTTCCTCACTCTCATCCTGTAAATTTCTCTCTGTTTGCTATGATTCTGTGTCCCTATGTGTTTTACGTGTTCGGGACCTAGTTTCAATTGGATCTCGAACAAATGGTTGTGGTCTTGCTGAAACTTCAGGATAACGCGGAGGCAGACCAGCCTGTCCACTCGCTTCATATCCTAAAAAGGGTAAGGGAGGGGGCAAGGGAGGAGGAGGAGGAGCTGTTGCTATTACCAAGTTATTATCTTCTTTGTCTAAAAATAATGTTTTTGAATTTTTAAGCTTCTGTTCTCTACGATTTGCTTCCTCAATCCACCTGTGTGCTTGAGGAATGCCTAACTGGCGTTGCTTTTTTGCCTGACCGCCCGCATCAGATTTAAGCTGTTTAAGGAGTTTAACTAGCGAAGTTTTATCTAGTTTACCATCAAATTCATATTTATTAACCCATTTCGTATAATACCTAATGTTATCAGAACGTTGTAATTGCATGTATTTTGCGTCTTTGGTTAGGGGCGGATCTCGCGAGGTTTTAGTGCACTGATTACCCATGTCAAAGAAAATGTTACGTAACCCTTTTTTATCACGTGATATCAAGTTCTTAGTTCCTGTTTACAGTTTATCTAGAATAACTGCCTACCTTATTCTGTTACCCTGATCTATGACCAAATATACAGTACTTCCTTTTGTCCCTGATCTGCAAAACAAATCTTGACAACAATATACTGTAACCTAGTCCCTGATCTAAAACAGATAAAAGGCAGATTCTTCCTACCTGAGCCTCCGGTATTGAAATTGTTCAAGTTCCGCTTTTCGGCCACAGATCAGAAAGTGGCCAGCCTCTTTACACACGACAATTCAGTCGGATGTCTTTTTACTCAAGAAGAACCATTTTGGTAACTTCTCCTGCGCAGTATTCGACCACCGATACGTTCTGATCTGCGGCTTACCAAGGGAATTCCATCTGCGAAGGACCAAACTGTTAAATAAAATTAAGAATTCAATACACAGGAGGTTCAGATTCAAAAGTTTACTAGTGTACACCAGGAGGCAAAAAATGTACAAGTACAGAATTTTGTTTGACATGAAACAGGAAGCACACAATTTTATATAGGTTTAACATTTAAGCTATGCCCACCTTACTGACGTGATATGTCACAGGGCATCTACATCATTTTAGCTTACAATTCTTCATTCATTAAGTCTTGCTGATGCTGTATATTTTTAAAAACTTTTCCTCTAGATACAATATGGCCTTGCTATCCAGCTGGTCAGTCATAATGTCTTTCTGTAAAGTTACTTGTTCAAGGTTTCATATCAGTTCGAATACAATAGCAGCTTCAGTCTTTTAATGCCTGTCTTTGTTCTCTGTTACCCTTTCTCACAGCTGCGTGCTATCTTAGTAACACATATACAAGGCCAGATCATTCCAACAGGAAAGAGCAGAAGATTTCATTATTTCACACATTTAATTTCCTGACCCAGCAGATAATCACTTGTGAAAAGCATAAACATTAAAACTTGCTAAGCTAGCATTCTGCCAGGGTCAGAGATCAGCCTTGCTTCAAGCCACACTGCAGTTTCAAAACTACTTCACATTTAGACATGAATTAATTTTACTACTATATGATTAATAGAATAAAATGCATTATATACTACTTTGCTTTTAAACTAACATTTCTCATGTATTCAAATACACATTTCCTAACATCCATGCAAACACACTTATACATGCTTACTACTGCTTATCTATGCTTACTACTCCTTATTTGTGCTTACATCTGTGTACTACTGCCTTATTCATTATGACACTGACACTTCACATGAGCATTTAATACAGTACTCCTGTTCAAATTTAAATGTTATTTAGTAATCTGCCCATTACACTATTGCTGTTTTACTTCATTTGCATATTTCTACCATAATGTCATACCCATGTTCCCTTCCAACAGCCCCCGAGCTCCACGTACACAGCATCCATCCATTCTCCAGTTGCTAGCCCTGCCATACCACACCTCCACACATTTCCCTCTCTGCACTTCTCGGTACTCCTCCAGTATACTGTCTCGACCCATGCATCTGCAGGCACTTCATCCGTTTAGTCCATGTACATATGAGCCTTCCCTTGATTATCCTCCGATACTGGTGGAGACATCGATGTGACCCACAACTTTTGGTTCTTCCCAAAAGGGACGGACCTGTTGTTGTGTCAAGAATAGACTTAGCTGGTCTGCACTGTTTTTCCCACTGGTAGCATCCTGACAGGGTTTTGAGAAGCAGCGGTTTGCTCACACATCTGGCCAGCTGAATCTCCCGTAGAACCAATGCCCCAGATGTGACATTCTGTGCATGACGCACGCCCACATGCCCCCATGGTGTGCACCATTTTTCATTGTTCTCTTCGGTATTATGCAAGACTACTGTTCTCACAGTATGATTGGACAGGCACTGTTCTTTGATACACATAGACCACTCATAATACTGTGATTGAGCAATGTACACATGTTTGCTGGTATTAATCTACACACTTACATACATTTCCTATACTGTTGGATGACTGCGCTGGATGATATGTTTGTGATCACCGCAGCTGAATGTGTATCTGTCACGGCTTAGTGGAATTTATGTAGACTATAGTGTGCAGGGTCAGGGGGTTGCAACCTGGCAGTGCAGATTATTTTATTAATGGCCACAGTGACAGCTGTTGGTTACAGAGTGACTAAGGCACCGTAGAGCATTTGTAGGCCGGTATGCGCTGGTTTGCATGAGGCTCATCATTGCTGACATCTGGTTGCGGCATCTTACACTGAGTTAGCTTCTACTTTGCTTAACTAGTGTGGTAATTGCTTACCACAGCCCAAACAAGCTTACACCTGCTTGCTCCTGCATATCCCCGTGCTACTTCATGTATTTAGTTTACATTTATTGACTGGGACAATCCGACTGGATACTTGTCCATTTTCAGCAGTGGCCCAGGGAGTAGAGCTCCACAGTGACACCAGATACTAACTGCAATTAATACTGAGGAGTTCACATTCATAGAGAGTAACAGATGTAACATAGCTATGTACCACATTCTTCATGCTTAGTTTACATTAACATGTTGGTATCAGACATGCTTAGGTCAGGTTTACATGTCAGGTATGACTTTTGACAAAAGTCAGTTTAAGATGAAGTTGGATTCTAGTTTAACAGTTCTGGATAGGTTACACGCAGGTATTCGGGATAGGTTTAGTTATTCCATACCTGTGTGATACAGTAGAAGAGAACAGTGAAGGTGTAGGTAGGTAGGTAAAGGGGGTGACATTGTAACTGTATAGTAGCCTGTTGGAATAATTAGATGGGGAGCAATAGGAAAGGTTTGTCAGATGTTGGGATTTATATGAGAGGCACGACAAGAGGTGTCAGTTTCACTAGTTGATGTAGGGGTATAGAGTGTAAGTTGGGGGGGGTTCACAAGGTCGGGAGTCTGTGCTGATCCAAGTATGTTTGTGGTGTTCCTTCATGTGTTATTTACATGTGTCCTGTGGGACAGCTGAGGTAATACATGTGGGTAGGGGGTTCCAGATTCTGCCAATATAGTTGGGGAAGAGGGTGTCAACTACGTGTAACTTTAAACATTAATAAAAATGGAACAGGGGTTGATAAGTAAGTGGTGTTCATGGGGTACAAAGGGGAGAGATAGTGGAATTATCCAGGCATGTGCAGGAAGGCTGAAGGGAAGGTCCACAGCTGGCCATGTCTTCTACAGCAACAGCTGTGCATATACACTGCATTTGGAGTTTGCGTTGGACATTCACACCTCTGGGTGGGTTTGAGGACTACAATAATAACTTGTGATGCCTATTAGATCGGCTTACATGCCTACAGTGGGGTGTTGCGATCATGTATTCTTTGGTGTTATGTAGTGGGGTTTGCAACAACACATAGGGTTATACCATACTTTGCCATGTAAAATAGACTGTGCTGCAGTGGGATTCATACTGGGAATGGCTGCTCGTTAGGTGGCAGCTCTGCCTAATTCGCACTATTGCTTACATCCCCGGGGCGGGATGTATAGAACCACTCCAGCCAACAACTGCACACCTCGGCCCATAATTACATAACCATAGTTCACCCACCCCCCCCTACAGCACTCATCCTTACTGTGGGTGTAGGTTGAGTCTAACCACACCACTACACACTGCCTACTCTCCACATCTCGGGACTCATCTCATACGTTGTCTCGACCCATGGGTCATCAGGCTTACCCAACCTTGTAGTTCCTGTACATACATGGCCTGCCTTGATAAATTGTTACAGGGACTGACTCTGATCATCATCAATTTTTGGGGTGTCCCACAAGGGACGCTCCTGTCTCTGTTGCAAGATTAGACTTGGTGGGTCCACAGTGTCCCCCCCACTGGTTGTGTCCTGCCTGTGGTTTGGGGAGCAGTGGATTGTTTACATTGTTTGTGTGTTTGTTTGTATGTTTCCCCTCTCTGGCTGGGGGATGCTACGTGTTACACGTTTGTTGATTGGGCCCCTCACCCTCATTGGCACGGCCTGTGAACATATGTCATTCCTAAGTGCTGTATCATATCATAGCTCTCTCTCTCTCTCTCTCTCTATATATATATATATATATATATAAAAACATATATATATATATATATATATATATATATATATATATATATATATATACCCAAATATATATATATATATATATATATATATATATATATATATATATATATATATATTTATTTATGTATACATATATATATATATATATATATATCTATATATATATATATGTATATTGCTGTATATATATCTGATGACATGTATATATCTATATGTGGGTATTTGTATTACAGAGAGGGTGAGGTATATATTTAGTTATGGGTGTATAGATATATATATATATATATATATATATATATATATATATATATATATATATATATATATATATATATATATATATATATAAACACACACACACACACACACACACACACACACACACACACACACACACACACACACACACACACACATACCTCTACATATTTAGCTACATATCCTGTAATGCAGACTGGTATTGCTGGATACTGTGTTTCGTGTGCATAATGGCCAACCCTGTGTGCCATGCATGCTTTGCGATACTTACAACTAAATCCGTTAGTGTAATCTAAGTCACACGTGAAATCTATTGTTAGTACCAGGGTAACATTTGTCCCATGCGGGACAACCCAAACATTGGGTATTCAACTTTCCCCTACACCCAGAGTTACAAAGGTAGCCATGGCTATGTGCATGGACTACAGTGTGTGCCAGATCTAGGATACTTGGGTCGGGACACCATATGGGATGGGTCCTGAGGGGGTGGGGAGTGGAGGGAGGGCAATGTGTGGTGGTGTGGTAACTACGGGCCGGTAACCAGGGTAGGGATGTTGGCTGCATGTGTGCAGTGGGTGGGGGGAGAGCGGAACTGTGGGTAATGACTGTATGGATCGAGGATGGCCTGGGTTGGATAGGCCCACTGCCTAGTGAGTGGAGGAGAAGGGAATGTGATGTCAACATGTGAAACATAACAGAGGGCTACTTTAAATCCGTATTTAAATTAAACACATAGAATACCATGAGCTTGGTAGTTTATTGCAGGTTGGACGTGTTTGGCTGGGGGGTGGTATGCCAATTCATATGAGACGTATATTGTTTGGGGCCTCTCAGCCCCTTTAACAATGCATGTGGACATATATGTTTCTGTTGATCTACCATTGCTATCTTCAGATGTATGGCCATATATACCTCTATGGGTATATATATTTGCTTACATATTTCTAACTATGTCTGTAAATACCTACGGAGGCATACATATCTGTGTACATATCTGTAACTTCCTGTGTATATGTGGACATATAGTTATTGACATATATATGTGTAGATGTCAGCATTGGCATGTATATATACTTATATATATATATATATATATATATATATATATATATATATATATATATAGATAGATATATATATATATATATATATATGTATATATTCCTGGATATATATATATATATATATATATATATATATATATATATATATATATATATATTTATATATATCTGTGACTGCATCTATAGATATGTTGTATACATTTAGATAGTAATATATTTGCACACACACGTCCATCTAGATGTAGGTATACATTCTCAGTACTGTTGCATGACTGGCCTGGAGTTATGTTTCTGTCAACATACAATTTATGCATATTTGACATGGCTTAGTGGTAAATCATTTTGTGTATAGTGTGCATGGTCCTGGGTTCCAGCCTTACAAACACTGTTTATTTTGTTGCTGGGCAGAACACCTGCCATTGGATACGGTGTGATTAAGGCATTTTACAGTGGTTGTAAGCGGGTTCGCACGGAGACGAGCACTGCTAACTTCTGGTGACAGTTTCTTACATCCAGTTAGCTTCTCCTTTGCTTAATCTGTGTCAGCTGTGCTTACCCCCGTGCAAACGCATTTGCACATGCTTACTAGTGGTTACATAAGCTTACTACTGCTTATCTGTGCTTACACCTGCTTACTGCTGCCTTATTCATTATGATACTGACTCTTCACATGTGCATTTCCTGCAGTACTCCAGTTCATAAAAATGTATGTTATTTAGTGGGTTTTGCAATGCAAATATTGCTTATACCATGCTTTGCCATGTAAAATAGACTATGCTGCACTGGGACTCGAACTGGGAATGCCTGCTCATTAGGGGAATGCTCTGCCCACTACACTATTGCTGTGATGCTTCATTTGCATATATCGTCCTTGTTATTCTCTTCAGCCTTTTAGGCTGCTTTCACCATGGCTGAGCAATGGTCACACCTGCGCACCTACGGTTAGCTGTACTCGGAGCTTTAAACACCAATACAAGGGTTTCTTCTTTTGATTGTTATGTCCTGTTGCTGTTGTACACATGGGGGACTGTTGGTGGGGATATGTGGATACCTATGAGCAGTATCGCTCATTTATTTCGACTTTCTGCTGTTCAACATTGCAGGGGCATGTTTATTCTGAGGGCTCTGCTCTCAGACACACCCCCTGCACTCGTAAACACTCTGTGTAAGCCTGGGGGCTCGGGCATCATGCCTTCATTACTATACGTGGCACGCTGCCGTCCTACTCCTAAGTGGCTGCTTCTGTGCAGGACTGGACTAGTCCTGCACGGAAGATTAGTAAGTCCGGGAGATGTTCAGGGTTGTAGTGTATGCATACCCAACGTGGTTAGAAGCATTTTAGATATATGAAGCAGCAGCTGAGACTATATTTAGTAAGCTAAGAAGTATTTTTATGGTTTGCATGGACTGTCTGAACAAATTCTAACAGATAGTACATTAACTGACTCTAGATGATTGTCACTGTTGAAATGGCACCCCAACATCATGTACAAAAATGGGAAAAAGGGATTGTGGATAGATGGATGGATGGAATCTGCTCGAGTTGCATTATAAAAAAATTTGTTGTGCTGTTAATCAGAATAACATAATTTAGTTAACTAATGCACCTGGACAGCATGCTATGAATAGTCTAGCAGAAAGGCAAGTTTGAGAGTTTAAGGCTGAAAAGAATAAGTTACTGAACAGAGTGTTGGAGCTCAAAAGTAAAATATCATTGTTCTTCCTAGAATACAGAGCCATGCTGCATTGCACAAGTTGTGTCCAAAATAGACATAGACTTGAATTAATCTAACTTACGTGCAGGTGGGACAGTGGCTTAGTGGTTAATATTGTTACATCACAGCAAGAGAGTCTCCAGTTTGGTTCCTTGTAGGGGTGACTTCTTTGCAGTGTTTGCATACCATCCTTGTATTCAGTGGGCTTCCTCTGGGTCCACCAGTTTCTTCTCATATTTAAAAGACATACAGTAGGTAAATTGGTGACTTCTAAACTGTCAACAAGTATGTGTGTGCACATGTGTGTGATACAGGAGAAAGGACTAGCAATGCTCATTCATTTCACCTTTCCTTGTAAACTCTCTGGATGGTGTCAGCTGTACAGAGGTCACTGTAAGTTTTAGCTATGACTGTGTGATAGAGAATTTAAGAAGCGCAGTTTGACGAACGCAATACTTAAAGAAATATTAATAGAATAAACATGCCATGGACAGATCCTCTCACTGAAACAAATTCTTTGTACCTTTAAGATATGACAGAAAAGCCTCTAAACAGAGTCTTGGAGTATTAAATGAACAGACAGGTCTATTATCATATAGAGTTGACAGAATAAGCAATGCTATTCCACATGAAATACATAGTGACTAACAAGGAACCACACTGGACTAAAATGTCAGGGGTCCATCTTCAGAAGCCATGAGAAGTGCTTGTGAGGGCTTACCTGTTCTGGAGAGTAAGCCAGATACTGCACAAATAATTGTCACACCAAACTGAGAGTCTGATGTACCTGCTGTTTCAGAGCCTCTGCCAAAATTATAGTATTTACAAAGGGTATGAAAAGCACCCTGGCATCTAACCTTATGAATTACTTGTCTGATTTAATTTTGCACTGTGGACTTTAGCCAGTATTATTGAATGAACAATGAATTACCAGTTACTCATAAACAAAAATGTGTAATAATGTGTGTGTCTTTGAAAGGGATATGTTGTGGTATTCATAGCACTTACAGTTCGGATTTGTCTCAGCCTGAAGTATTTGAAAAATTAAGCTTGAATTATAATATAGACAGTGACTAAGCTTTGTGGCAATTGTCATTTAATAAAAATGTACATGGAGAAGTTTCTTTGCATGTTTTGTCAATGCACAACAGTTCTTCAGCAACATGTAAGAGATAAGTGATTGTTTTAAGGAGAGGCCTAATTTCGGTTACAATGGTGGCTGCATATGGGTAGAAGATGGAAGTGTATGTTGTACTTAATTCTAGTGTAATGTTTGGGCTATAAAAACATGTCTTATACCATTACTTTACTGCATATTTGTTTCTGCGAAAAAAGAAAAATGCTGCTGTGAATTATCCTTAGGGAAGTGACCTCTCAGATGCTGTCCTAGTTGATAAGACTGGCAATTTGTTGTTAATCCAATTTCGTGATACTCGCTGGGGCAAATGGGTGTGGTGATGGAAGAGATTGTGAAGATGATTATACATCAGTGAAAGCAGAATAAAGCATGTCTTATGATTTATCCTAACAAGGGTTTACATCAAGCTCCTCCTTCTATACTGCTGCTTGCAGTACCCCCCACACACATCTATCTATCTATGTATCTATTTAATTATCTACCTACCCTCTGTCACCAAGTACCACTTCATCCTTTTTTTCTTTTGTACCTCATTGTTAAACATTTTTAGTTCTGTATTCAGTGTTAGAAGGTTACCATAGATTGACATTGCTTAGCTTGGCATTTAGTACCTATTTTTAAGTCTGAGTAATGGTCATATAACATCTGCTACTTAATGATGTTGTATAGCATGTAAACATTAAAATTCATTGTCATAAATGTGACTTCATATCCACACCTTAATGTTACAAAATAAAAAGCTCCAGTGTCTTTTGTTTTCATAAGAAAATTGTATTTGATGTAGATACATGCAATTAACTTGAACGTACATTGCTGCTTTTTATTATTATGTATTCTTCTTTCTCGAAGCATGATACAACCTACAATGTGTGCTGTTAAAAATGATCTCATGTTAATTCTATTTTGAGAAAATGGTACAAAAAATGAATACATGATAGCTACCAAAAATCTGGTACGAGCATTTTAATCTCTGTGAAAAGTGAGTGTTTACATTAATCATAAAGGAAGTGGTGTATACCACAGTAGTTCTTTTTATGCTGCTGCAGATCATCTCTAATTGGGTCACATTTATGTATTATATCTGAAAGGCAGTTAAAAACAGTCTTGAGCAATGGCCTGCTTGAAATACATGGGTGAAGAGATATAAGTTTTCCACAAGATGGCAGTATACACTTGTAAATAACATGTGGCACCAGGTTCTTCACTCCCTCTTGAACAATTAAAAGCATTCAGACTGTATTTTGATACTGCAGTGTATCACAAGCTGCTCTAGGAGAATTCTTGTTAACTCTGCCAGCTTTGCAGTATGCGTTTGAAAGCTACTGTGAAAGAATGGAAGAATTAAGGAATATAATCATGGTGAGTGGCAAGGTACAAAATAAACACATAACTACATTGATGCATCAGCGTGGGTGTAAAGACAGCATATTAAACAACATCTTGCGAAACTAACAATAAAGGTTGGATTTGTGCATGATGGGTTTTAACTCTCTGCTGTGTTTAGTGCTTCTCTTACTGTTTTATTTTGTTAGTGTACTAAACATTACTTTCTTATACAGTCTGTAAAACTGCATTTAACTGACTGTCTTTCATTAAATTAGTATGCCTCTGCATGTGGCATATCACATTCTGTTATTACAGCTAGCAACATGCTGTTATAAATAAATTAATAACTTATAAGGCAAGAATAATAAATGAATATTTTTATATAAATCCTTTATGATTATCTAGACCTAAAGGAATGTGAATAAGGCACGTTCAGACTAAGCCTATGATAAATTCACATTTGTGAGAATATTTAAAACTTGTAAATACTAATTTAACTGACCCACATCCAAAACATGTTATATATAATAACATTTATAAAGCAATTCCTTTCTATCACTTTGTCCCACATATACACCTACACACACAGATTTGTCTTGACTGTGACGTAGAGCTAAACATTGTGAGACAGTCTGTTGAATTCAAAGCATTTTAATAATTGTGCCATTGTGATTTGAATGACAAAAGTGAGAGAATGGAGGAAAGCAGGCAAACATATACCTGTTCAGTGGAGTATGCCAGTACCTGCATACCTGTTCAGTGGAGTATGCCAGTACCTGCACCCCAGTATGCACATTTTCATTAGTTTGCACAGTTCACAGCAGTGGCTGCTTTGGCATGTAGCACAACTTGTCCATTGAGTGTTGTATCCAACATCCTTGCCTTTTTGAATACAGTGATACCTCCTTACGAAGTACATAACTTATTTTAGTTTTCCTAAATTCTCTGTACTACAGGAAGTGGCAGCATTCTATACTAACCATTAAAAGCATAAATATAAATCACAGTAATAAATTACACTTTTAATTAGCAAAGTTTATGCAAATTATTTCATTTGATTGTACTTCGTTCAGAATTTCTGGTCTTATGCTAGGGCACACTTCACACATTGTGTTCTTTTATTCCTCACTTATGTGATAGTAGGTTGAGAAATATGTAACCAGGTCTTGCCATTTCTATAGCTTACATTATATGATTATGCATGACTGATTTTAGGGGAATGACAATTGTTAAATATAAAATCTATCTGGTCCTGGTAAACAAATGCAGTCATAGGTTCACAAGTTTATAGGCAAGTACAAGGCGATCAGTCTGCAAACTATTTCAAGCCTAGCCTAAAAACCCTATTCAAAATTTCCCTCTAGCCTCAAAAAGGGCACAACAAGATAGAAAAGGGGAGAATCTGAGGCTGTATATCCAATTATCAAGGTTTACCTTGCAGGTGCCGAGGGTGTTACTCTGCTTGACATGTAGTGGAAGTTTGTTCCAGATGTGAGGGATATATTGGGATATGACTCTAGCAATGAGGAAAACCTGTGGTCCAAACTGGAGGTAATATAAGACCAATGAACCAAACAATACCTCCTAAAACAGTATATCCAATCCACAGTGGAGGGTGAACACAATAAATGTACACAGTATTTAAAATTCAGAACTCTGAAGATTTGTCTGAGCAGATGAATGCACTTAACACGTATCACGCCTAATAAAATGTATTTATTTTAAATACTGTGGACAACTTTTATTGTGTCTACCCTCCGTTATGGCTTGGATATTGTTTTAGTAGGTATCGTTTGGTTCATATGAATCTATCACACCAACGCATTTTATTTATCTGCTAATAAAATACAATGCCAGATTCAGAGTTTAGCAGCCAAGTTCTGAAAAATAATGTTCTAAGGTATTCTCTATCTCCAAATCTCCACTAATAAACATGTTATCTAAGAGAAGTGGACCAGTGCATGAAGTAATACCTTTGCTGTGATTTACATAAGAAAAATGTTTTAACATCTGTAGTGTTAGACAGGTATTTCTTCATAATCACTTTTTGCCATCCTTATTTTAGTCTTAAAATCCTTGCACACTTTATTATAAGTTGATCTACTTGATCTTGTGTTGTATTTTTTGTTAATTTTAAACTTATTTTTTTTCCCTTAACAGTTTGTCAAAGAACTATTCTACAATGGGGTGGGGCATCTTTACTATTAATTGTAGTTACTGATTTGCACTTGTCCAATATTTTCACATATGAGGCATTACACTTCTTTCAACAACTATCAGTATCATCTAAACCTACTGTGTACTCCATATTCTTATCAAACTCAATACTGTGTATTTGCTCATTTATCTCAGTCAAATCAGTCAAATAATAGGTTTATTATAGCAGTTTTAGATAGATAACTATTTATATAGACAGCAAAATAAAATGTATTATGGTCAGAGTTACTGAGTGGATTGACATGACCTTATTATGTATATTTGTAAATAGCACTAGTATATTATTTTATCTCATGGGAAAATAAATCAATTGCTTAAATCTGATAGCCATCAAGAGATAAAAAAATCATCTATTATAGAGGAACTACAAATTTATGACACATTGAAAAAAAGCTGTGATCAGTAAGTATATATTTGTTAAATTACTAAAGATGTGGTGATACCTGCAGTGGTGGTGCTGCGATAGCGTTGTCGCCTCAAAGCAAGACGTTGTACCGTTCGATTCTCAGCTAGAGCATCTTCTGTGTGGAGACATGCGTGAATGGGGGTACCTTTGTTGAAGGTTGTGCATCAGGGCCGGCAACTCAGCACGTAAAAATCAACTGCCAATCATTAGCGGACCGGAGTTCCGCTGTGGCGACCCCCTAACCGGGAAAAGCCAAAAGAAACAACAAAAACTAAAGATGTGGTGATGAAAAAAGCTGTCAGGATTAGCTATCAGCTGTTGTATTCAGAAGAGGACCAAAGCCTGGTAGTCGTAGTTCAAGTTTATGCAATTTTTTTTGTAAACACCTTAACAATTTCAGTAAACAATAAAAACAAGCAACAAGAATAAAATAACTTAAAAATAAATATGATAGCATTAATAAACAGCTATATTAGGTAAAACAATAGGGAATAATCCTGGCAAAAACTAGATACATGATTCAAATTTAAATGGAATGTTCCGAAAAACTGAGCAGTTCAAAAATGGGTAAGCTATGGGGAAAAACAAACATTAAAATGATGGATATTAATAAAGTTAGTTAATACGAATATTAAATATTCTATATCAAATAGACAATATATTAGGGACCTTTTGAAGCCAGATAGTGTTGAGGTCTCCTATGACCATTGGGGAAGAAGCTTTTTGGATTGAAGAGGTTTCTAGATGAACCCTTGGGAACTCCAACAATTACAGAGAGGAGAAGTGAAAAGATACAGCTGTTATATGGAACTAAAAGCCCCTTAAGGTACCAGATCATGTAGGGCAGAGCTATATCTACCTATTCTAGCACCCTACCTTTAACTTTCCAGTTGAGGACAAAAAAAAAAAACTTTTAAAAGTGTATTTGTTGCAAACAAAGTTTTCTTTGAATTTTGATCCCATGAATTGTGTTTTCAGTCATTTTTGTGACCCACTGAAAATGGCATTCAGTGAAATGATATAGAAACTACTGTATTTTCTTCATTTACATTTGGTAATAGCTATGTCTGACTCATCTATTTTACTTCATATAGCTTCATGCAGCTGAATAGAAATAATGACTTTGTTATTTTGGATAATAAGCCTCAGATGTGGGAAGTTCCCTTCAATATGGAAATTCTTCTGAATGTTCAGCTGCATTGACTTAACATTATTTGGTCACTTATTCACATTACATCGTGTAGCAACTCAGCTTCATGGTCATTCTCTGTAAAAGGTTTAATCTTTCTCTGCTTTTCAGTAGCTAGAGATCCCTGACAAACAATGCATAATACTTCTGGACTGCTCTCTAACAAGTTTGTCTTATAATCTTGTAGATATTCCTTCTGGAAGATATTGGTTATATACATTTGCTTGCCAGATTTTATAGTGGATTTGTTGATTATGCTCTTGCAAAGATATTGACATCTTTGGATGTCTTACTGGAGCTTTATGCTGAGATTCCCTTGGCCTAGCTCCCTGGCCTCCTTTCTTGCAACTATCTCTAGTGCTCACTTCCTTACCATAAAGCTGTTAAATACAAACACCCATGCATGCGTGTGCGCACACACACATACGCACACACAGAGACAAGTTTGGTGGTATTCTCCACACTTCAGCCTTCGAACACAGCCCAAGATAGTAAACTGCCAGCCCAGATTACCTGACTTCAAATGGTAATGTGCAGTAGAGCAATGTAGCCAGTTATAGGTGAATGCCTGACATCATTTAGCAACAAATACCATTTCATCAATTAATAAATAAGTAAACAAATGATTGTCAAAATCTTTTTAAAACTGAATAAATAAAAATATTTTAGTTAAGAAAGAATGACTCAAAGTACAGTTACGGTTGAATATGCACTATTGTGTTGTCTATCACCACTTACTCGTCACTAATTGTATGAAAAGTAAGGTGTTGTCTGAACTTTCTGCAGTTTGCACAGAGACAGAAGATAAGAACTTTGAATAAACAGATTATAAGAAAGAAAAAAATATATATTTGCAGCCAATCCTTCTCTTATCTCTTAACTAAAAAAATGTGTGAACCTTAAGCTGCAGTGGGTAAATTTTCAGAAGATACCACAGGTAGAAACATACATGTAGAAAAAAAAAACTCACAGGTTTGTACACCATTAAGTTCCATAATAGCTATTTCTTTACTCCCTTGTTCATTCAACTGATTGGCTCATATCTTTTCCATACAAAACTCAGATGCATTTAAGAAGATCTTCACATTTACCCTACTAATTAATTTTTTTCCTTCTCATGACTAGCTATCGCCTTACAGAATATTCTAACTGCACTTGCAATCACAAGATAGAATAATTACAGTTATGTTTTACCTTTCTGTATGTATTTCAGGTATACATCTGATATCTTATGTATAGCTGATATAATTCACAGTAGAAGTTGGTTACAAACTTTATATACATTTTTATACATTTCATAGAAAATGTCACAAGTTCTCACATCTTTTCATGCCATCAAAAACACACATTGTAGATTCAATCACATATTTTAGTTTAACTGCTTTAGATTTTGTAAGCGTTTAATGCAGTTCACAGATCTGCTATAGTCTGACTCAGAAAACAGTGGCAAACACATTCTCAAACATCACAAGACATGTAAAATTCACTAGGATGACCCATGGATTATAAGACATTGCCTTCTTAATCTTCTGCTCACTTTTTAAGCACTAAACTACAGGCCATGATAAGGATATACAGTGGAATATCTAACACGCATTTACAAAAAGGTTTATGTTAGGTTAAATGGAGTAATGGGTACCAACATTCTGCATGGCAACACTTGCTGTGCCTACTGTACTGCTACATATAAAGCAAATGGGAAACTTGTATGTTTGATCTGCAGCATCATGCAGGCAGTATATTTGACGGCTGGAGAATGAACAGTTTGTCTTGCATACACAAACAGACAGACAATTAGAACTAAGATGTGCAGTGACAGACCCAGACATTTTTGTCTATGGAGCAAACTGTTAGACCATTTCAGGTAACCTGCACTCATATTTTTATTTTATTTTTTTTATTTTACATTTGTTGATAATTTGTTCATAATTTCTACATTAGGAAGATTTGTAGCTAAGACTCTGGATTTCTAGGACTCGGATTCATAGACAATTAGCACAGTAAGTGGTTTATGAAAACAAACATAGTGGTAGTGATGATTCTGAGACGTATTGCACATAAGTGCTGCAGCATCTATAGCAAAACATACAGAATGTGCAGACGATGGCATAAATAGATGCTAATGAGAATGTGCATGTAAATACGCCCATAACATGCATATACATCGATATAATGTGGTATTGCAACTCACAGACATTTATCAGGAAGTCACAATACAATAGTGCAGACCTTTACAGCATGCCAGAAGTATTGGAGTTGTGGACTGTTACAGTGACAAGAATCTCAGCATCATTTGCTCAGTAGTTCATAAGTTCATAGGTGTGTACTAGGCTAATGGCCCTGGAACCGTTACAAGCCTAGCCCATAGGCTTACCCCGGCATCATGCCACCTGACCTGAGTTGCCAGTGCCTAGTGTTTCTTAGTTACCTCAGCCATTGTCAGCACTGGTCCCATGGTGTGTTGCTCCCACCAACACGAGTGGAGACAGGTCAGACAGCACTTTACTTTTTATACCATCAGTGACCAATAAGTTGTGGACTATTTCAGAGTGGTCCAAGACATTCTGAGATCTTTACTCAAAATGAATCACCCTCATGCTAAAATTAGGATTGTGTTGCATGCATACATCTGTAGAGACTAAGGTATGGGTAGCTGTTACCATCTTATATACTGTGACCTTCCAACAGCCAGCTGAGGACCTGATAGGTATATTGTATGAAAGTGTCCCCTGACAGCCATGTATCTACATTGGCATACTTTTCAGATCCATTTAGTGTACTGACATCAACCCTACTTGCTTCACCTACCTGTTGTCCATCACTTCTGGTACTTGTAAATGCATGAGATATAACACCAAAGTGAACCAAAAGGCACATGCCAGCATAATACCCATGTGGCATGCAGACAAAGTATGAATATGATGTAGGGGTTTTTACTCATACATACCTTGATGAGCAGGAATATCTAACAAGCATTTACAAAAAGGTTTATGTTAGGTTAGATGGGGTCTGTCACTGCACATCTTAGCTCTAATTGTCTCTTTGTATCTACAAGGCAGATTGCTTGTTCTCTAACCCTTAAATGCACACAGAGTTACCCTTTTCTTTTATATGTTGTGGTACGGTGACACTACAAGTACTGCCATACAGGAGGTTGGTTCATGTTATACACCAGAAGTGTCTATGATGACAAATGAGCATATTAACAACTTGACTATCCTACACTCATTATGCATATGAGAACAGTTTATGGCAAACTGAACTAATAAAAACTAACCTGATGTTTCAACCGCAGGCATACAAATTAGATGGAGATCAATCTTATAGTAATGACTAGGCTTCCACCAGGAAAAAGCCATGGTTTGTGTCTCGGCAAGGGAAACCAGGGACTGGTGAAATGTCTGTGCCTTGTTTTGGTGTGGTGAATCATATCCATCATTGTCTGCCTGACCAGGGTACCTATCGTCAGTGCTGATGTCACCCAGCAGGACCTGTCGGATCAGATCCCACACCTGCTGGATAGAACTACTCTGAGAGAGAGAGAGAGAGAGAGAGAGAGAGAGAGAATCACTTTATTACTACTAAGTTATGTTATCTCATGCTTCCATGTAGGATATTCCTGAGGCATTCAAGAACAGGTACTGGGATAGGACAAAAACTCATGTGTTCAGTCACTAAATATATGCACACTGTACAACCATGCTGCACTATATTGCATGCAATGAAATTTCACAAATTTGCACTGGTGCACTTGTGTCCATCATAGTATTGCTTGGCCGGAACCATTGAGTGGTCATGGATGCTTTCCACTCTGTCATTTCAGGGGAGCTCCTACCTGGAATGAGACGATGACCAAGATGTTTTTGTTTCCCTTCACACAGACCACATGCTGGGGTGATGTGATATTCTTGTCAAAAAACAGAAAAAATTTGATGTGTGGTATGACGTAGCCCAGTTCTTGATAAGGGTAGTTGATATCAAGCATACAACTGAGCAGTGATGGCACGTTAACCTTCTCAACTACTTAGTGAAATAAATCTGGATAAAGCCAGAAATAATTGAGGTATAAAGGTTCAAAATCAGGGACAGATTTTAATTATTGCTCTTATAAACTTAGAAATGTGCTAGAGTAAGAGATTTTGCATTAGCATGCATTTTATGAAGGAGATGAAGTTAGAAATGATTATCTGTGAAAAATAAAAGGCAGCTGTTGCAAGACAAAAGCGACGCTTGGTAGATGGTAAATCCTTTATAAGCAGAAAACTCCAAATCCAGAAAAAATACAGACAATGTTCATCCAAGATAAAGCAGTGCAAGCAAACACAGCTGTATTAAGCGCTTTCGTCTGGTAGATGACTTCCTCAGAATACAAAATACTGCAATTAGCACCTGCTTAAATACATTGCTTACCCAATCACAAATAACTGACATCATTTCCCCCATTAACAAGGCTGCAAATACTTAATACAAGCCAAATATAGAACAATAATACATGTAAAAAGTTTAAAACATCCCTAAACAGTGTATATAACTAAATAAAAAACATAGATTTTAATTTCAATAGAGAAGATAAAGAAATTCTATCATTTAACCCAGGAGCATGATAGGCATCAAGCCTAATTTGCCATTTGAGTTCTACACACTCCAAATACTCATTCAAGGGTCCCCCACGAGGTCCCAGATCTACCTGTTCCAATATAAAGAACAGGAAGGAATGGGTAAGTTCACTAACCAAATGTTTATATAATGCATTCTTTTCATTTTTATTCCTGATATCATATAAATGTTGATAAATCCTTAACCTTAGGGCATTCTTAGTTTTACCTACATAGAAACTTGCACAGAATCTACACAAGGCCAAATACACAACCCCTTTAGTGTAACAGTATCTACCTATTCAAATTCACTATTGCATTATACAAGCGCACACCCATTGCACCAGAAAAAAGCCCTAGTTAAGGGCCAATATGTAAGACTGGCCAGAATGGTGTCTGATTTTGCGGATTTTCTTAGTGAATGTGAAATATTAAAAAACATGTTTTGTAAGAGGGGGTACCCTGAAACCTTTGTCATAGATATTTTAATGAAGTTAAGACTAAAAGAATGAATGGTCATTTTCTTGCACTACTAGGGCAGGTGTCCACCAAAAGTCATAATGACTGTAAACCTTTAAATTTTGGACGGGTGCTTACTCTTACTTATACATCCAATTTTTATGACATTAAAAACATTATTTCCAAATATTGGAAAATATTTGATGTTGACCCTGAATTATCAGGGAAATTTGGTATTGAACCGCAAGTGGTTTACAAAAGAGACACTTCCCTTAAAGGATTGTTTGAAAGGCAAAAAATTGACACCCACAATGGTGGTACTTTTAAGTGTGGGAGGTGTGCCCAATGCCCTTATGTTATGGACAGAGAAAAAATCAAGCTCAAAAATGTTGGCTATATTTCCAGTTCGTAAAGGATGTACTGTTACACTAAAGGGGTTGTGTATTTGGCCTTGTGTAGATTCTGTGCAAGTTTCTATGTAGGTAAAACTAAGAATGCCCTAAGGTTAAGGATTTATCAACATTTATATGATATTAGAAATAAAAATGAAAAGAATGCATTATATAAACATTTGGTTAGTGAACCTACCCATTCCTTCCTGTTCTTTATATTGGAACAGGTAGATCTGGGACCTCGTGGGGGGCCCTTGAATGAGTATTTGGAGTTTGTAGAACTCAAATGGCAAATTAGGCTTGATGCCTATCATGCTCCTGGGTTAAATGATAGAATTTCTTTATCCTCTCTGTTGAAATTAAAATCTATGTATTTTATTTAGTTATATACACTGTTTAGGGATGTTTTAAACTTTTTACATGTATTATTGTTTTATATTTGGCTTGTATTAAGTATATGCAGCCTTGTTAATGGGGGAAATGATGTCAGTTATTTGTCATTGGGTAAGCAATGTATTTAAACAGATGTTAATTGCAGTATTTTGTATTCTGAGAAAGTCATCTACCAGACGAAAGCTCTTAATACTGCTGTGTTTGCTTGCACTGTTTTATCTTGGATGAACATTGTCTGTATTTTTTCTGGATTTGGAGTTTTCTGCTTATAAAGGATTTACCATCTACCAAGCGTCACTTTTGTCTTGCAACAGCTGCCTTTTATTTTTCATTGTTTGTAAGACTCTACCTGTTTTCCTTGTTAAATGTCTATCTGTATTTAATGGCTTCAAACCTCAAAAATTTGCTAGAAAAACACACATTTTATGAGGAACAGACCACAAACATGAGGCAAAAATGTAGGCATTCTGGAAAATTCTCGTCAGTTGAGAGGTATGCACTACACATGTCTGGGTGTTACATGTCATGACTGTGTATCATTGTTCTGCAACTTTGCCTTTCTACCAGTTGCAGAGGCACACAGACTGCATTTGGTCAGGTGACACAAGAGGCAGCCATGTCTGTCAGGATGGGAATGTATGTTCTGATTTTGTTTACAGTGTACATTTAGTTTTCTGTCATGTTACTGTATGTGTCATTTACGATTATCTTCCCAATGTGTCTACAATATGTAGGTGTAGAGGAACAGAAAGACCAATCTCTGTTGTGGACCTCACATGCACCTGCTGCTGCTGAAGCAGGGTCTTTGGAAGGGTATGAGACTGCCTTTTGTGGGGAGGGGGTAAATGTTTCTCTCTCTGAAAGACAGTCATGCTCTGTCACCTGTCCTGCTCAAGCATTGGCTACATTGGGTGGTGAATAATGAGGCAGATAAACATCTATGTTGGAAGACTTGAGCTCCTTTAGGAGTGGATAGCAAATTCACTTGGCTGGCAGTCACTTGCATTCAAGTCATCCCTGGTTCAAATAGCCCATGACACTGACTATCTAGGTCTAGACCAAGGCAATAAATCTGGGTAGGTTGCCCTGAGGGTCTTTACAGCATCCCAACATGCCCTTCATGATGCAATACCTTCCTACTGGTTCATTTGCTATAATTTATGCATTGTCTCCCCAGCACCATTTGTCCATCTTGTGTATTTCTGTGATCTTCCATTGTTTGTACCACCTTGTACATTGAGGCTGTCTCCTGTATGTCTACTGTTTGCTTGGATAACAGCACCTGCTGCCTTTCCTAACTCTCCTTCTTTACTCTTCAGCCTGTTTGTCTTATTCTGAATAAAGTAGGCTATCTCAACCCAAAAATGTCCAACATTCCCTTAAACTTTACATTGTCCTGTTGGTTTTTCTTGAGTGTTTTCTCTTTTTCTCTTCTCCCCCTTTCCTACTTTCTTATGTCTCCCTTTTTCACCCCTTTATGGTGCAAAAATAAGCGTCAACATGTGATCTGGCCCCTGCATTACTGCATAGTAGCCTATATTAAACAACTGAGTTCAGCACTATTTGTGTCCTTCTGCCACAATGCAGTACTCATCTTCATAGCATGCATTAGCGTTGTTTATAATGCATGCATTCTAAACTTAGTTGCATGATATGTAAAGGTCAAGCATGATACCTTATTGTATATGGGATATATGTGATAGCTATGTTCTGCATGACATTACATTGTAGGAGGTACACCATTTTCCCCTTATCATCCTGCTTAGTTTTAAATTGTTTTTTCAGGCAAGTTACCTGCTCACCAGCTCTAAGGGTTTTTATATTCACCTGAATTTAGCTCTCTGCCACATGCATAACACAGTTTAGCAGAGATAATGTTGCACAGGTATGCATCAATTCTTTATGAATCTCAGCTTAGATTTTACATCCAGGTATCAGGACATCAATATAATTAAATGAACATGATGCATGAAACAGTACACATGTATCCAACATACCTGCTACATGAAACAGCACACTCATGTATCCTAACATACCTGCTACATGAAACAGCACACATATGTATCCTAACATATCTACTGCATTAAAAGTACACATGTATCCTAACATACCTGATATACAAAACAGCACACATATGTATCCTAACATATCTGACACTTGAAACAGCACACTTATGTTTCCTAACATATCTGATATATGAAAAAGCATAATTATGTGTCCTAACATACCTGATACATGAAAAAGCACATATATGTATCCTAACATACAACCCTGAGCTATCTAAAACTAGTTTTGTTCTGATGATATGATTATATTAATACTTTGAAATACAGAGAGCAATTGACCTGGGTTAGGGAATGTGCTGCAGTTTGCTCTCTACTAAGTAGGTGCTACATAACTGGCAGCTGGAATACTTAGTGCTTATCATGTCAAGATGGCCAAAATGTAATGTTAGTATTTGTTGCAGTGTTTTAGGATGCAAAATGCACAATGTTTTATATGTTGCTGTAGAACTGGCAGACTCTTTAGACAAAACTGCTACATTTTATATTATTTTTTAACATTGGCATATGTATATATATATATATATATATATATATATATATATATATATATATATATATATATATATATGGGATCTGTACTATTTAACGAACGACCGTTTCACCAAAAGTGAAACGGCCGAGCACACTTTCGCAAAAGTGGTTTTCACCGAAAAAGCACTTTTGCGAAAGTGTGCTAAAAAAAAGATAAACATGTGGGGAAATGGCTGCTGCTGAGATTGTAGCACAGTGAGGATAAGGGAATATATCCTTTTCCCATTGTAGTGCGATCTCTGAGTCAGAATATAAAAGTGGGGGGTGCAGGGGGGGCTTGCCCCCCTCCGTAAATGTGAGTACTGTGTTTTTTGTTTTTTTAACTTTGTTGTTTTATAATTTTTTTTTGCACATTTCAATGAAAAGTGCTTTTTTGGTGAAAAGCTCTTTCACTAAAGTGTGTTTGGTCGTTTATGTTTCATGGAAATGTGATTTTGTGCAATAGTCCTATATATATATATATATATATATATATATATATATATATATATATATATATATATGTGTGTGTGTGTGTGTGTGTGTGTGTGTGTGTGTGTATATATATATATATATATATATATATAAAATCACTTTTGATAATTAGTCTTGCTTAGGCAAACAGGCAGTCAAAACTTGCAATATTATGAGGGCATGGATTCACACATCTCAGTTGCCATAGCAACCAGTAAGGAGTGACACAGTATTTCTCCTCATTTAGCTGTTACATGTCAACAAGCTAATCCAGATGGCAATATTTTTATCTTTCTGAGCACTTCATAATCTTCTTGCTCAGTTTATGGCATTAATCTGAGGAACAAGTAAAGTACACTTTTGATTTTCAGTTGCAGGTAATCAGTCTTGACACATTTGAAATTTAAGATAACTAGTTAAATAAAGAAGCACTGTTATCTTTATATGAGTTTGAAGAGCTGGAAAGTGATTTAGTGCAATCATCATTAGATTGAACAAGACTTGACTGGCAGACATGCTAGTGACTTTGCTTCTGAGGCCATGACCACCTAGCTAAGTGTCCTTTGACTGAGTTTGTATTGAGTAAACCCATGCAGTTTGCACTGTTTCAAGCTGTTTTTGTGACTGTCCTTGGAATTTAAATTACTCTTTTTTTTCCTGCTGGCAGAAGAGAAAAACAGACTAGTTCTAGGCTTGTTCAGACCTCTCAACTGTCCAGATTTTCACAGAATGTCCAGATTATTGCCTTATGTTTTTGGTCTCTTCCTCTTAAAATTTATGGTTTTCTTGCAAATCACTGAAGATTGAAGTCACTAAATAATGACATACATTTGAGTTTCAGACTTCATATTCTTCTGAAAATTCATGTGAACACAAATCCTGTTATTCTAGCAATTTTCAAAGTTTATAAGAACAATATTTAAAATCTGTCCCTATTTTTGGGCCCTTGTCCCCCATTATTTTAGGGTCTATCCAGACTTCTTGTGCTCAGAGGTTGAGAGGTATGATTGCGTTTCCTACTAAAGTGAAATTTTAATGTGTTTACGGCTGGTGTGCCCTATTGAGCTTTCTCTTGCTGTTTTCCCGTGCTATAAATAAGACATTTTAGACTTGTTTAACATGTTGTTGCACGCTGCTGCATTGTATATTGTACAGGTGCAGACATCTTGACCTACATCTTTTTACATGTTCTCCTTCTTCAAGACCTTGTTTAGTCAGTGTTACTAGTGGAACTTACAAGTGCCCACACCTGCCTGTAGCTGTGCAACAAGTGGCAGTGTACACTTGGATTACTGTCTACCCCTCCATGAAACCTTAGCTGCTTTATGTCTCATAAGTTCACAACTGCCATCTTTGCCACTAAAACCCCGATGTTTGCACAGAATGATGCAAGCAATGAGTACTACATAAATCTTGTCTCCTTTTGAATTTTTACTTGTGTTCATAGCTTAGAGCGTGCTTTTCTACTTACATTATTTTATTTTAACTACATATAGTTATTCTGTGTTAGTGTATCTGTACATAAGATAACCCACTAAGATACATCCCTCCATATTGGCTAAGGCTCTTGCCACCCCCATAGTGCCTTTTTTAGGCAAGGCTCAAAAGACAAACCAACCTCGTTAGAAAACAAAAATGGAAAAAAACTAAGGGTAATGCTGCTCAACGCCAGAAGTCTAAATCTCAAGATGCAGGCACTTGATGCACTCCTCAGCATGGAGAACATCGACGTCTGTGCAGTAACTGAAACCTGGTTCAAGGCTCCTGAGAGCACCCCAGTGCTACCAGGCTATATCTCGTATCATGCTTTTCGGCCCCAAAACCCGGGCCGAACCACAAAGGGAGGGGGAGTGTCCATATTCATAAAGGACACCCACACCTCCAGGTTAGTAGCAACACATGAAGCATCAGAGACCATACAGGTGCAACTAACCATAGGCAAAACTGCTATACAACTGGTAGCATGTTACAGACCACCCTCCCAGTCTCAAGAACCCCACTCAGCCTTCGTGAAGACATTGGAGGATATGAATGTATCACAAAATACCATCATACTGGGAGACTTCAACTACCCAAACATAGATTGGGTACATTATTCTAGCCCTAATACCCTAGCCCAAAGGTTCCTGGAATTCATAAATTCAAATGCACTGGAACAACTAGTCACCTCTCCCACTAGGGGAGATAATATACTAGTCCTGATCATCACAAACATGGGGACAAAATGCTCCACACCGGAAGTATACCCCTCACTAGTGAGATCTGACCACAAACTAATCACCCTGGATATACATATCCCACCTCCACCCCAGCACAAAAGACCACAGTGAAAAACTTCTCAAAAGCAGACTTCACTCTTCTTAAGACTGAGATGGTATCCTTTAAGCCCACTGTGCCAGTGGATACCACATCCCACAATGCCGAATCCTTCACAAATGCTTTCTATGGACATCTCCAAGAATGCATGGATCATGCAATCCCAAACAAATCCAAGTCCCTCTCCACCAAATGTAAGCATCCTGTCTGGTGGACCTCAGCCATAAACAAATTGTATAACAAAAGAAGGAAGCTACTGCACGTCAGAGCGAAATCCCATGAAGGGAAGACATCTCTGATCAACATTAGCAGAAAACTACGTTCTCTCATAAAAACATCCAAGGCAAACTTTGAGAGAAAAATTGCTAAGGACACTAAAGATAACCACAAATCCTTCTTCAGCTATGTTAGAAACCTGGGCGGAAACCCTCAGATATGCTCAGAGTTGGTTCACAACAACAAAAAATACACTGAACCCACAGATATTGCTAACATTCTGGCTGACAGGTTCAGTGCAAATTTCTCCCCTCCTTCACCCCCAAAAGAAGAAATACTTATCCCAGCTGAATGTAATCTCCCTGTCATCTCAGATGTCCAAGTGAGAACCGCCCTAAACAAAGCAAAAAACACAGCATCAATGGGACCTGATGGTATCCCGGGGTGAGTGTTACATGAACTCCAAGAGGAGCTAAACCCACACATAAAAATGCTATTTAACCTTAGCCTTACTTCAGGATGTGTACCTGAATACTGGCGTACAGCAACAGTGGTCCCACTCTACAAGGGGGGTGCCTCTACAGACCTTGGAAACTACCGCCCCATAAGCTTAACTAGCCTGGTCTGCAAAGCTATGGAAAGAATCATTATGGAACTCATAAACAGAGACATAGGGGACCTACAGACACTTGACCCCACCCAGTTCAGCTTTGTAAAGGGCAGATCCTGCCTTTTAAACCTGGTTGACTTTTTCGAAACAGTCACTAGAGCCATTGATGAGGGCAAAGCAGTCCATACAGCATACCTGGACTTGGCTAAGGCCTTCGACACAGTACCCCACTCAGGCATCATAGATAAGCTAAACAGCTTAAAAGTAAACCCTTATGTCACTAGATGGGTTGCAAACTGGCTAAAGGACAGAATCCATAAAGTTAAAATCGCTGGAGCAATGTCAGACTCAAAGCCAGTCACAAGTGGTGTCCCACAGGGATCTGTCCTGGGACCCCTCTTGTTCGGCATTTATTTCTCAGATGTTAAAGCAAACGTGGGAGGGCTGTGGCTGACAAAGTTCGCAGATGACTGCAAACTAGGCGCCATAGTCGATACACCAGCAGACACACACATCCTACAAAAGGCCTCACTGAAGCCGACAACTGGGGCCGTAGTCACGGCCTTAAACTAAATGCCAAAAAATGTATAGTCATCCCTTTTGGAAAAAACAAAGTACCCACAAATTATCACATAGACAGCAACCCACTGTGTACGGAAAAAGTAATCAGAGACCTAGGGACCCAAGTAGACAGCGACCTCTCATTTGACACCCACGTTGCCAAAGTGGTTAGAAAAACATTCTACCTTGCACACCTCATCATGAAGGGATTCACATCCAGATCCAAGGATGTCATTGTACCCCTATATTCCTCCCTCATCAGACCCATGATTGAGTACAATGCCCCATTTGGTATGTACCTCACCCGGCATTTGCAACAGCTGGAGAGACCACAAAAGTACCTCACCAAAAGGATCAAGGGTCTCCAACATATGTCTTATTCTGCCAGACTAAAGAAACTTCAGCTCTATTCAGTAGCATACTGCCTGCTCAGAGGTGATCTCTGCCTGACGTACAAGGCCATGTTCAATCAGGATCTGATGGACATGCTCCACCTCAAAAAATCCAAATCCATCAGGACCACGAGAGCTAAAGACTTAAACCTCGGCACAAGTATGAATAGGACATGCTGGAGGGATAGATTCATAACCCAGAGGCTTCCCATGCTTTGGAACAGGATCCCAGTTTGTATTAGGCAGAGCCCCTCACTGACTCTCTTCAAGAGAAATCTTGATGAGTGGATGGGAGATCATAAGTTTACCCCAGGGGTCACATCTGTGTCACTGCTAGACAGGGGCACAGTAAACTAATTCTATTATATAAGGGGACCTTCATTGTGTCACTACTAGACAGAGGCACAGTATTCTAGATTTATTCTGTACATTTTTGTACCATTTCATGGGGTGGCAAAAGCCACATCACTATGGCTAGGCTTACAAATGCCCCAGGACAGATAGCCTAGTACTATACTATGAAACTATGAAACATATAGGTGAATATAGTATAGTCGACGTATTTCCTAACTAAATTCCTTGAATCACTGGACATAAGGTCAGCCCACTTGTTTCCCTTATCTTGCCAGCCTCTTAGCACTTGGTATCCTCAGGCAATATAGCAACTGCCTTATTGCTCACAGATAACAAACTCTTACTCAGAAGAAATAATTCTGTCTGTGAGAGATGCAAATGATTAACTAATCTGAAGGCTTCACAATCACAAAAGAATGTGGCCCATGAGCAGCACGCATGTCCACTGAAATCTATACAAAGTCACATTAAACTGTCTTATGTCAAGGCTGGAAAAAATCTTTATGAAAGATTCCTAGACCTAGGAAGACTTGAGTCTAAATTCATATAGGTAGGGTGATATGTACACGTAAATGTACATGCTGAGGTATGTTTTTGCTTGTCAGCAAGCACCCTTTAACAGTGCTGCATTGTTTCCCAACACAAAGACATTCAGCTCTTAGTAGGGCTGGCCCCATGGCTATGCTAAATGCTAAAGAGGCATTTTGGGGGAGAAGCTTACTCTAATTAGCTATGTGCACTCTCCTCAAAAACAGTCCGAGGAAGGCATCAAGATGGCTGAGCAATACAAGAAAGTGCTCAGCTATGTAGATCAGCATGGCCATCCTTATCATGTCACAGTAGCAAACATTGCCAAAATACTTTGTTCAATTGCCAACCATTAACATAATGGGGAGACCAGTAGACATCAGGGCATAATATTAAAGTGCCATAATGGTATCAACAGCAAAAATGGGTCAGGTTGGGGGGATATAACAAACCATCAGGGATACATCTGTAAAGTGCTGTACAGGCACCAACATTACTACAGGGTACTTAAACTGGGGGATGCACTAGATTCCAAGGAATATAAAGTACCCTATGGCACAAAATAGCATAACGGGGATGGGGGGACCACCTGACATACTCTAAAGTTCTGTAGTGGCAACAATGGTAGTATGCAGATTGGGGAAAAGGGGGAACAACTGGACACCAGGAATAAAATGAAGTGCCATAATTGCACAGACTTCTTAAGGGTGATGGAAATGTGGAGAACCACTAGACCACCAGGGATTACTCTTTAAACTGCCATAACAGCATTGACATTGTAACGGGGATTGGGTGTAAAGGATACACTAGATCACCAGGGCCTAATATGTACATGCCATAATGGCACTAAAGGATTACAGGAATGTGGGGATCCATGGGAAGACAGGGGCAGATACAGGGAATATGGTGTTTGTGCATTCTTGTTTCTGTATGTTTGTGTGAGAGTGTCTGGAGATGGGATTCCACTGCTTACACAGGTAAAAGGTTACTACTATGAGGTGCAGTTTAGCCATAATTTGCATGCCTCAGTAGTAACTGCGATTCAGGAAACATGCAAATTAACCAGGATTGAAGTCTTACCTCATGATGGCTAGCATATTTCTCAATTGCAAATGGCCACTTCACTTGCTAGGAACTTTAATGAATTCCCATTAAGATCTCAGAGTAAATCCAAAATCTCATCTTCTTCATACACACCTATATGAAAGAGTCACCAATACTGAAATTACATGCAAACTATTACTTTGAACCACTTTACTAATAAAAATGTCTTAGTGATATGTGATTCTATATAATTAGGTATGCAGATTATTCACTCACTAGGCTAGATTAAGCTAGGGTAAAAGTAAAATGCCTTTCAGGTGCCAAGACCTCTGGCATCACAAGAGATCTAAAGACACTTTCACTTGAAAATGATTCTGACAAATATCTCTCAACTGTCCAGAATTGTGTTGAGTGACAAGGTATTTGTCTCATATTTTTATCTGTTTCTAATTACATTTGTGGTTTTCTGTCAAATCATTGAGTAATTAGGTCACTAAATAATGACAGAAATCTGAATTTCAGACTTACTATCTTACAGAAAATACATGTTAATACAAAGTCTGTCATTTTAACAACTTTCTGAGAACAATATTTAAAATCCGTCTCTGATTTTTCTCCCCTCCCCCTTTATTTTTGGGCTTTGTCCAGAATTCTTGTACTGAGAGGTTCAGAGGTATACTATGATAGGATGGTGGCCCATGCAAGAGTGAACAACTTGGAGTGCAAAACTCTGAGAGACATGCAGAAAGACACATATTGAAACTCTCCATATATGTGACAAACGCAGGCACGACACTGGTCTTGAATTCGTCCTTCTCCAAGAATGATGTCTAGATGCAAAGAAAAGATAACTGGCATCAACAATTGGTTAAATTATTGGTGTCATCAAGGAAGATCCAGCATGGGATAAGTTGCCTGACACTCCATCTTGCTTTACAAAAGATGGCCCGTACCTCTTGATTTAAGGCTTCTGCATACTAACTAAAGTCTTTGCTGCCTCCACTGTGTCTTTTTTAGGCAGAGTCCTATTAATGAACATGCCAGTGTGAAAATACATCAACCCCAAAACTAAGATCACATTATGGTGCCTCTGTTCAATGCCAGAAGTCTCAACAACACATTACCCAAACTTGAGTGTCTCCTGCATTTGGAACACATCCATATATGTGTAATTACTGATGCAAAGAAAACACTACTTCACACCTCAGTTTTACACTTGGCATACCTTCAGGCCTGATGGCAACTGTGGTTTTGTCTTCATCTTTGTTAAGGACTATATCACTTCCAGGCAAATTCTCAGAGATCTCCAAATGGAACTCATAAAGCTCCAGAACTATCTAAACAAGACAAATGATCAGCTTACAGCTTGCTAGTGTTCACTGTCCATATCCCATGGTAATCATGTACGATTCCTAAATGTACTCCATGAACTCTCATATAAAAAAGAACTCCATTATATTGGGAGACTTCAGCTACCCCTTAACGGGAGAACCAATACCTCCAATGCAATGTATGTCAGAAGGTTCTCATATTTAATAAACAAAAACTCCCTCAATCCGATTGTCATCAAACCCACTAGAGGATATAGTATTGATCTTTTGATGTCAGCTGATATGGAAGAATTCAATTCTTGTTTTCTAATGTTGGTTCTGCTGCAGTGTGTAATATTAAGTATGGGGGGGGGGGGGCTGAGTGAGCTTGACTCCATATTATCCAAGAATGAACAAAGCCATGCAATGAAGATGTTGTTCTGCGATACTCCTTTCTTTGATAATGCAACATGTAACATTTAATGTAGATGTAGGTACTTAGTGAGAACGCTCTTCCACTGTAAGCTTAATGCTGTAAATAGCTCTCTGTGGTAAGAGGGTTAGCAAACTGGTTAAAAAAAATGAACCCTAGAGTTTGAGAGTCAGAACTGGGACTGGAGCCACTGGACTGCATTACACTGGACTTAGGTGAAACTGCTACTGTTTCTCATTAATTTAAAACTACTAAACAATCTGCCTTTATCTATTGCATGCCTTTGCTTCTACAGTTTTATTTCTTTTAAGCAACTGGCTGATTCCACATCTTCCCTGTCTTTTCTGTAGAGCCTCACATATTTATCATCTTTGTTTTCTAAGAAGACAAGTACATTTTTTCCATCAATTTTGTATACAAATTATGTTAACACAGCAACTGTTTTATCAAGAATCTGAGCTGAACTGTTACTAAACTATTGTCTAATGATTTAGAATTGTGATTATAGTCTGCTACATACTGCAGGTCATTTAGTCAGACAATGGTATCCAAAGATGCATTCTGAGTTAGAATTTTGGCACAACTAACAGGTTTTCATATTCTGAGCACATGATCACCAATGATATCTAATATCACATTCCTGATTTATTATATTTTCCTGTATACTCTTAAGATTAGCTACATTTTCTAGCGTCACTCAAAGATTCTGAAACCAGGCTTGGGAGTCAGACACAAACAACACATACTACAATACTAATTAATGGCCATGTGAAAAGTGTGGGGATTCAAAGCCAATGTGTAATACATGTCTACTAATTTGTGAATGATCCCATGAAGCAAACTCTAGAGCATTAGTGCTACCTAACGGCATGGTAGTGCTAACTAACTACATAGCATGTGTCTATGAATTCAGGCCAAGGATATCTGAAAGCCAAGGGCTCTCTTGGGATGTAATCCCTCAGATAACATTTTGGTGAACACTTACTAAACAAAATAAAACTAGTTTTGTCAGCTGAAGTCTGCCTCAAAAATAAAGTGCTTTGTGTATTTATTTGTAAGCATTCAAGCACTTGTTAACACCATTTTCAGAATGTTTACAAATACATATATAAAATAATGCATATCAAATTCAGACACAGCCTCAAGGGTAAGTAAGATGATTGTACAGTAGGATGCAACTAAAATGGTACAAACCCTTTAAAAAGAAGTTTGCATTTATGACTTTTTATTTAAATTTTAATCTGTATTTGAGTGCTTGTGTGTTATAGATAATAAGGGGAAGAAAAAAAAACAAGTGAAAAGGGGACAACAAGGGAAATGATAGGGATAAGGATATATAACATTTGAAAGACTAAAAAATATAATAAGAGGTATGCTTTGGGATTCAATAAATTTGTGCAAAGCCTACCAGAATTTATATGTGTGTGAGGTGATGCGAGGTGAGCAGCAGCGCTCATTACACTTTCATGCTGTGCGCTGCATTTAAACATAAATAAGCAAGGTTTCTTGGCTGGCAACAGTGTTGCCAGCTATGAAAAAATATAAGCGAAACAGCTAGCACTCCTGTTTAAGTCAGAGCACTGATGGCCTGCAATTTTGCTCAAAATGCCGCAATGATCACCAGGGCTTCACAAATAGCTCTCAGTCTCTTAGTGCAAGAAGACATCTGGACAAAGGCCAATGTAATGGGGGGGGACAATGACCCAGAAACAGGGACATATTTAACATATTATCCCTACAGAAATGTGATAGAATAACCAGGGGGTTGTGGTAAAATACATGTTCTGAAGGATTTGAAGTCTGAAACTCAAATGTATATGATATTGAGTCATATCAGTTTTGAGATCATCCCAGTGATATGGCAGAGAGTCACAAATTTGATAAGGAACACATTTGGACATTCTGTGAAAATTTGGACAGTCGAGAGGTATGAAAAGTATTTGGTCCAAACACAGTACAGGACAGTGTATCTGTTGTGCAGAGTATTGTGATATCCCATTCCTGGCATTCTGAACTGAAGTTGTGTAAATGATCTGTAACTGTACATGGACTGCCATGTAAAATAAACACTCAGGGAAAATGTGTGTATTGAATAGGAGCACACAGATGAATTGTAGGAATGAACACAGGGAAAGAGGACAGGTGAAACAACCTAATGTACAGCAGATGGGCATGTCAATGGGAAATGGTTGTAGCAGCAACACCAATCGCATATCAGTATGATACAGTAGGGACTGCACAGTGAAAATGTGTATTATGTGACTGTCACACAAGGTGACATAACAATGTAGAGAATGTCTCTGTGAGATATTCATCCTTACATGAATAATACAGAGAACATCTATCAGGGATGTGACATACAGTTGGGTTAGGGTGCATACTGTGAAGCTGTGCAAACTGATTTGCATGAATATGAGTGTAATCTCAGCAGAGGTCTCCAGTAAGTGGGACACAGGTAAAGGCTCATGGACAACATTAAAAGAAACAACCACAATCATGGACAATATCAGAATAATACCACCAGTAATTCCATGTCTGACAAAGATATGTGGCTTAGAGTGATCAGAGATGATTCTGCACAAGCATGGCTGTATAACTATTATGATATGTCCACACTCTATGAGAGTAATCACACACACTGTCCTGACACTGTAACATCTGCTGGAGGTGTTAGGAGAGACACTGCTAAATACAGGCTAGTTGACTGGTGTGCATGACATATATATATATATATATATATATATATATATATATATATATATATATATATATATATATATATGGTGCAATCTACACTGTCATGAATGTTTTATCCATGCCATTAATGTTGCCAAACAACTATGTATGCACTGTGTGCATCACCAGAACAGGTAGCACACATGCATCTGATGTAACAACTTGATAGGGGTTTTGCACCATCAGACAGTAATGTTTATGCCACAAAAAGAATGTCTAGATGTGGCCAGTAAGCTGTGTGACAGCCAACTGTGGCAAAGGTGGTACACATCAGTTACACATCAGTGGAAAATGTAGGGAGGTACATGAAAAAGGGTGGATTCTACTTGGTTATTAGTGTGATGAAGGCTTGGAACTATGGAGGTATTATGGCTTCTGATGTGGATGTCCTTCACATACTCAGTACGTGTGTTACATACAAGGGAGCAGTCAGCACTGTGACCACATACTGGTGGATGTTCCACTTACCATCTACCCCAGGACACAGGTAACGTTCTATTGGTCTGATTAGAGTGTGTGATGCACACATTATACTTGGGTTGTGTGCCTGTTTTCCTGATGCAACAAGTCCCCCCATGTTTTCTTGTCATTGCAGGTGCCATCATGGCTGTGGCAGCAATCTTTTGTGTGTGTGTGTTGATACTGTCTGTATTATACTAATATCACAGTTCGAGTCAATGATTGCCAATAATCTGTAGTTCTTCAGGCAGCTGTTTGGACACAGGATATATAAGTCATCTGTAATGTCCATCACTTAAATTATGGACAGGAAAGGGCCTAGCAGACAGTCCAGATGTATGGGCCTGATCACTGAACCCCAGCTATAGGTCACTTCACACGTCAACATAGTTAGAATCCACGTATATGATCCACTGGTATACCCACTTGGTGATATAGCTGTTTATGGCCACATCTGAAAGAACTGATTGAATACCTCAGTGTGGGTTTGTGTTGAATGCCTTGGCCTGGTTAAGTTCAAAAGGATGATAGTATTGTCATCATGCATGCCCTTAATGACCTCTTTGAGGACATCTATCAGATGTAACAGACATGGTGTAGCATTAACAACTCACACAGGTCTATTGCAAACAGCCGGGATATTACTAGTGTCCATGTAGAAAAGGTCCATGATGATATGTTGGTCTACCTCACAGTTGAGGAGAGTCAGGATGTGTCTATACATGCATGCATCAGGTGCTGTCCCCCCCAACACAGATGGATGCATGTTAATGTACAGCCTTCTATGGGAACATAGACCATGTGGAGTGTGTGTTGAAGTGTGTATTCAGTGAATCAGGAAGGTGTATGTGCTGAGTAAAGCCACAGGCAGTCTGTGATGTTGACATAGCCATTGATTCTGTGTGGCAAGCTTGGATGAAGGTAAGAGAGTGCATCTTGATCTGGACTATGGTTCTGACACAATCCCCATGTAGGTATCATTGAGAAACTCTCCCAGCTGGGGATCAACCCTTAAGTTGCTAGATGGGTAACCAATACTACAGAGGGGGGCTAATACAGACAAATGATTGGTGACAAAGCCACACAATGTACATATAAATGGAGAAATGTGTCTTTATTTTGTCCTTCTGAAAAATGGAATTCCATGCTAATTACAGCATTGCCAACAGTCCTGCTATGCTGAAACCTAGCAATGCAAGCACTGGGAATGCATGTAGATAGCAATCTGAACTTTGACCAAGTGTCCACACTGGTATTTAAAGCCTATGTTGTGCACATCATAAGTCACACCATCATATTCAGATCTTAGGATTGTATGATAGCACTGTACTTGAAGCTCATCAGAACACTAATAGAGTATAATGCCCTCTTTTGCATGTACCTTACAAGACATATGGTGCAGCTGGAGAGACCACAGATGTTTCTCACCAAGAAAACACAGGGCCTATAAACCATCCCGCAATGTATGTGGATAGACTGAAAGCCATATCACTGTAATCTATATAGTATAGGATGAGATGACTTCTGCCTGGCTGTGATGCTTGTGCACTGTCCCAGTAATCAAGGAGCCTCAATCCTCACCACTAGCACCAGTGAGGGATGCGCACATTGGGAAGGGTAACAAGTACACACACACACACACACACACACACACACACACACACACACAGTAAAGTACAATTTCCCTTAAGAGCACACAGAGATCACAGTCAGTCTGGGGCTTTTTTCTCCCTTTCTTTCCAGATCCCCAATAAGACCCCCCACTGGCACAGCTATAGGGTACAGATCTCAGTCTAGTGGTCAAGCTAAAACCTCCAGCATCCTCTCTGTCCAACCAGTGCTTTGTGTCCCTCCCCAAGTTGCTGACACACACACACACACACACACACACACACACACACACACACACACACACACACACACACACACACCGTTAAGATATGAGTTATATACAAACACACAGATACTCCTGGGGAAGGCTGGGACAGGTTCTCCAGCTATGCCCTTTCTGCCCAGGCTATAAGGTAGTAATCCACTGCCACCAACCACTATTTATCAGCTACTAAGACGGCCCTTACCAAAGGGTGACCAATTTCGCTGTGCAATATTACTATTATCCAAATAGTAAGTGTAACCCAGGACTAAGGCTATTCTGGAGTGGCTTAGTACAGCATCACTAAATACATGTAATGTACTCTAAGAGCTTAAATTATCTCTACACAAAACAGCCGCAGTTGAAAGGTTTAAAAATATTTAATAATAAATAATAAAAAGCACAAGTCAAATCTGATCAATTCAACACAATGACATTGCAGAGTTCAGAAATCACAGGAAATGCTTTAAAATAATACTGTAGAATAGTCTGTCATAAATATAGAAAATAGCTAGACTAATCAGACTATTTCTATCTCTAAGAGAAACCACTGTTCTAAATAAATATCTTACTTACAGAGCAAGCAAGTGCTGGTGAGTGATGTTTTTCAAAGTCTTAAATCATAAACACCCAGCACTGCTGAGTCAATTCACATTACATCATTTTTAGCACATCTTTAGTTCCCAGGCTATTTCTTTAATCTTGCAGCTGCCAGGAAACCACATCAATAAAAGACACTTTGCAAGTAAAACCTTAGTAATTAGCTCTGAAATCAAGACAATAGAAAGAATTTCCTGGCCCAGACATCCTGTCTCCAAGCTTGAGATCATACAGTCATACAATGCTTGACTTATCAGCCTTCTTCCAGGAGGGTGCACTGTGTATTTTCGAAGCTCAGTACAACATATAGTTTAATCATAACATACATTTTTCTTTACATTTGTAAACCAAACCTGTGGATTATATTAATATTTACAAATGACATAGAATTATCTACAAAATTCTAGCTAGCTAGGCTGGTGGCCTTCACACTGGCTTCCAGGTGAGTCTCTGACCCTGCCCTGCTGGGAATATGCATGTCCACAAATCAGATATAGCTGACAACATCAGCAGTGTCTGTTGGGGAGAATATGATAATAACAGTCAGTGTCCAACATGCTGGTGTAAAATGCTGTCTGTAATGTCAGACAAGAGCAAAACACCCCCCATTCAACTGCAGTGAGAAAATACCCCCTACCTATCTAATTATACAGGCTTCAGACCTCTGTAATTAAGGCAAGTGCCACAGCTGAGTGTCTCAGACAGCACTTTATAGCTGATAACAGCAGTATCTGTTGAGGAGAATATGGAAATGACTGTGTCCTACACACTGGTGTAAATGACTCTCCATAATGTCAAGCAAGATTACAAACACACACACACACACACACACACACACACACACACTTGACTGCAGTGAGACTAGAACCCCTACCTACCTAAATACATAGACTACAGAACTCAGTACATCACACAGGTCCACAACACAAGTCTGACTTTTACAACAGTACAGATCAACTTATAATGGATGACATCAGCAGGTCAAGTTGGAGAGAAGTTGGGAGGCCTGCATGAAATGGATGCGTAGACATGTCCAAGTATCAAAATACTGTCATTCCATGAGATTGGAGGGTTAACTGTAGAATACACACTTCTGCTCTTCTGGCTAGACACACACACACACACACATACTGTACTTACATACACATAGTTGACTGCAATGAGAACAGAACCCCTACCTATCTAGGTATACAGACTACAGTACTCAGTATTTTATGCAAGAGCCAAGGCAGAAGTCTGACTTTTAGACTGCTTGTCAACTTATAGTGGATGACATCAGCAGGCCATGTTGGAGAGTAGATGTTGAGAGACCTGCATAGGTTCATAGCTTCATAGGTACATAGGAGGTTACTAGCCTAATGGATGTAGGGCATTTACAAGTCTAGCCATGCAAAAACACAGGTGCCCTTATCGAGCTTAGTTAGATGGTCATTGTTATAGTAATTTTGTGATCAGCACCGACAGGGCTTGTCCATGAGGGACATAGGTGCCATGCCAGGGATGAATTTACAATCACCCATACAGTTGCCAAGGTTGCCATTGACTAGGGTCATTGAGGAGCACTACTTCACATGCAGTGGGAACCTATTACAGAGGAGTGGTAATTGCTGGGAGATATATCTGTCTCCCCAGCATGTTCTGTTTATGTCACAGCCTAGGATGGGATCCCTGAAGCAAATTATTAATGTCCCATTTGATTTGCAGATGTCCAGCATTTTCAGTAGGACAGGGTCTGAGACTGCCCTGTAGGCCAAGCATAAATCACTTATTAGCAGCCTGCATGACACGAAGTACAGTGACAGGACTTTCAGTTTTTCCATGTATGTCATGTTTTGGAGGCCCTGGATTCTCCCGGTCACAAACCACTGTGTTTCCTCTAGTTGCTGCAGCAGTGTGGTGTGGTACAGACAAACGGGAGCATTGTACTCAATTAGTGGTATGATAAGGGTAGAGTACAGCAGAGCTTTGACCTCCCTGGTCTTGGATGTGATGGCTTTATTTATGAGGTGCACAATGTCAAATGTGTGTCTCACCACTATGACACATAGTGATTAAAGTTTACATTGCTATCAACCTGTGTTCCTAAGTCTCTCAACACTGTGTCTGAGCTTAGAGGGGTGTTGTGTATATAATACTTAGCAGGGGTACTTCATCGCTAAAGGGGACAATGAGGCATTTTTTCTTTTAAAGTTCAGTATGCATGTTTGGCACCAATCATTTGTCTGTGTCATCCCCTTCTGTAATATGTTAACATAGTTGGGGGATTCTATATGACTGCATCCTGTTTACAGTCATTTGCAAACTTGGTAAGCCACAGGCCATCTACCTTTGCCTGAGCTTCAGAGAAATAGTTTCCAAACAGTTGCAGGCCTAGCAGAGATCCTTGTGGTAGTCCACTGATAAGTGGTCTAGTGGTGGAGGTGCAGTCTTCAACTTTGACAGTGTGTGTTCTTTTGGTGTGCCAGTTGGCTATCTATCTACTAATGTATGGGTTAATTCCCAGATGGAAATTTTCTCTATGATATCTGAATAGGAGATAGTGTCAAAGGTCATAGATAACTCATCATAGGTGGTATGTCTCATCCAGGTCTTTGGGGTCAGTATCAAAGAAGTCCACTAGGTTTAATAAGCAATACCTACCCTTGACAAAAACAAAATGGGTCAGGTCAAGTATGATGAATGTCACCTATGTCCCTGTGGATAAGGTGCATGCTGATTCCTTGCCTAGCCTCGCAGATAAGGATTTTTAGGCTTATGGGTCAGTAGTTCTAGTTCTGCATGTTACCTGATTGATGTGCATTGCATATCATACAACATTTTATATTGATTTTTGTAGTGTAGCTGATATATGTGTGGAAAAGGTACTAAGACACGAGGGTTGCAGTGCTTGGGGATAGGCAACATATGGCTGTATTGTAAAGATGTGACATATTGTTAGACAGGACCTTTAGTTTGTTATGTTTCCAATTTCATGTCATTGACAGGGAATGGACAGTAGCTTGGTTTTCAGCAGGTTTGTGAGATGGTTGGGAAAGTTTTTGCACTTGTGAGATACACATTTTCAATACTTTCCATGTTTTCCCATAGTTAAGCAGTGTGCAAATGCGAGTCACATTGTGAAAAGTCTGAGAGTTAGTATTAAGTCTATGAAATACACCCACTGCTTAACTGAGTCTATGGCAGTAGGTATAAATGCATTGACACAGTTCTTTTTGAACCCAGACGATACTGGGATTGAATCCAGGTGTAGCCAAGACTTTTAAATAAACATTCATAATGAAATGACATGAATTCTTTATAGTACATGTGTTGCTGTGTGTTGGCATAGTGCAGCCAGGTTAAGCGGCATTGTAAGGAGGCAACTGTACCATGGTGCTGCTGCTAACCATTGCTGTACATTGGTGTGACTCTGCACAAACATAAAGTCCTAAAAGTGAAGGAATCCATTGCTTTTTCTGCGACTTATGTGTGTTTTGTGTGATTCTATGTTTTGACCAGATTAAAGGTATTAAAATGGGGTAGATAGGAAAGTGGTGAATTGAGGAACAAGCAGGGGGAAGAACAAAGGGAAAGCAATACAGGAATGTGCAGGAGGGAGGTAGGAAAGAACCATAACTATCCATTTCTTTAACAGTGTAAACTGAAACTATGTGCAGAATATTAACTGACTCTGGACTGTCACCTCTGCAAAGAGGGGTGACAACAATGTAATCATGTTGTATATCCAATTGGAGCAAATCAAGTTTGTCAAGAAGACATGCAAAATAGAGAGGTATGTATGGGACAATTTTATGTGGGACAGGTGCTCATTTTTTTTCTAAATTCAGTAAGAGAGGACTGCTGGGTAAGGCACGTAAGTATGTCTGGGTCAGGTAAGTTGGGAAGGTGAGGAAGCAAATGCAAACATACAAGACAAACAAGACAAGAGACAGGGACAGTGATGGACACAAAAGGTTGGGGGACACAATGATTTGGTGAGGGAGGGAACAACGCAGGGTCATGGACATCAAGCTTGAAGACAGTGAGAATCGAGTCCTCACCCACTGGACTACCATCACTTTCCCCCTACTCCACTAGCAGTTGGAGTGCTTGACATCTCCTCCTCTCCTACAGACCATGAGGGAGATCAGCCTGTACATCTGTCATAGGCATACACCAATAGTTTGGTGTACAATCCTAAGCAGCATCCCTGGCAGCTACCTGCAGGCGATGAAATCACCACCTCCTCCACTGTTCCTGGAGGGTACCACTGAACCAGCTTCTGGGGAAGTACTATCTGAGGTCACAAGTAGTGCAGGGGCAGCAGAGGCAGTGCTGCTAGGTTGTGTCCCAGAATTGCTGGGCATTGGTTCTGGAGCCAGTGGAGCAGGGGCAGGCTTATCCACTGGGACTGGCCTACCTTGCTGTGCTGTGTAGCATTTAATGATGTGGTAGACATGGATGACATGGAGCCATTTTAATGGCTCATAATAGAAAAAAAGAGATATAATGGTTGGGGTGAGAGAAAAAAAGAGATAAAATTATTACCATCATATGTGACATACAATGCATTAATACAATTATACAACTCTTTTATCTGAAGTATTACATTTAATTATACTTCCTAGCAGATACACACTATACTACAGATTGCTGAAAGTAATCCTTGAAATGTGAGTATATTGCACATATACATGTTCCAATTATGCAAATTACAGTTTACAACAGGGGATTTGTGTCACTGGTATATAATTTTTAATTTAATGTAAATATTATTGAAGAAATAATTGTATCATATAGTTGTAAATTGTGGTATTTGAATCTAAAACCTCTGATACAGTCTAATATTGGACTCTTACAACTGGTTTGTGCTACAGACTAATGCATGTATACCTGCTTTTACAGTTGGGATATGCATGCTCAGTTTGATACAGCTCTATAAAAGACCAAAAATGCTATCTTTAACTTTTAGTGCTACAATCACACTTATCTTCTGCATCATACATAACTCTTGCTCTCCTCAGTCTCTCCAGTCAAGCAACATGAACCTGCCAATTGAACTCATGCTCAATGGCAACTGGGGAAAGAAGAGAAAAAAACAGATGAGCATTATGCATACCAGTCTTGCCTATATTTAGCTTTCTAAGTCTTACAAGTACTCTCTAATTGTCATACTAACACAGCTGCAGGATGTCCGCAGTCTCAAATTCCTCCAACCAATGGTCGATAATATCCCCTTTTCTCCTGTGTAGGTCATTAAAATGATGCCTACATTATTCTCTAGTATACAGGATACCAGTGGCACTGGATACTGGCTGGACCAAACTATTCCATGACTCAGAATTGTACTGGGAGCAAAAATAGTCCCTCAGCAGAAGTCTTTGGCGATGGTGCTTTACCAGCAGTCCAGTAAATATCCTGGACTCCTGGACACCCTAACTCTGTGCCCTAAACCTGGCATCTTTCCCTCTAATGCCACCCATGTCAACCAGCTGAACTAGAGCAATGGAGACTGATGCTTTCTTTCCATTTCCAGTTATTGCATTTACTTGTAGTGTGCGAACCTGAGCAATGATGCCAACCATGTTTGACCGATGTTAAGCGGAGAGTAGCAGTGTCAAGCAGTGATGAAATAAATAATTGAAATTTGAAGGTTAATCTGACACTTAGCCTTAGTTTGAGGGGTGTCTACTGATGAAGTTTGGAAATATATATTGGAAATTGGAAGATAACTATTAGGTGAGTTAGGTTTACAGACATGCACTGGGGACATAGATATAATCACATTTGTTTTTACCTTTATACACTGAGAAAATTGATTTTTACACTGTGGGATTCAAACCTAGGCATAAGGGACAAAGCATTTATTTTCACAGTGTTGATTTTCCATCTTTGCCACAAAAGAAGTACTACTCAGACATAGTCAGGAATCATTCATAAATATGTGTGACAGTATGAGCTGTTACACATGTAAGTGTGTGACCTGACAAGTTTATTGGATATAGATCCAGTTGTATATCTGTTTTTAGTAATTGTGAAGGCCATGCAGGTCCAGATAGCAGAATTATGCATACAGAAATATAGTACACAGTATACCCTCAGTCATACTTCTGAAAACACAGTAATAGTGTTGCATCCCTCATACATATAATTCATATCAGCTCCATTCTCTAAAGTGTTATAAGTGAGGGTGAATATAATGGGAAGTGTAACAACAGTAAAATTGGATGAAATATCCTGTACTAAAACCCAGGACCATGTGCATGGCAGTCCTACACTTACACATGTTGCCACAAGCATGTTGAAATAACACTTGTCTAAATTTCAGTTTATTCCTATAAACTGCACTGTCACAACAGTAAAAATAGGTTGCACACCCTGTACTAGAAACCAGGACTATCTGTACTCTCACTCAACTCTTACACCTACTGCCAAAGGATTTGTTATTTGACATTCCTTAATTTACTAATCATCCTTAAGGTCTCTGTGTTACCCATCATGCAATGCCACTTAGTGGGTTTGCGCAGTGCCCAAAATAATTAATTGACTGTATCCAGTTTCAGTTATTGGCTGTCTGAGTCCTGTCTGCAGGTGTTCTGTCTGCATCCTGGGTGGGCTAGTTGTCCACTTTGCACACTGCCATGCTTCCTGCAAATGAGATAAGCATAGCCAAATTTGATATTCATTTTCCTTCATTCCCCATGATTGTGCTAAGTGTTGCATCCAGGAAGCACTCCCCCCTTCAAAAAAAGAAAGAAAACTAAAAAGGGAGAAAAAAGGGACAAGTAGTGGAAATGAGGAAAAGCAATCTATGACATAAACACTAAAAAATGTTGGTACACATGAGATATGTCTACATAGGTCTGGATTTGAACTCTCAGTCTAATGAAGCTTCAGAGCACAGGAAAGGTGCCTCATCCCACTTTGCCACACAAACAGCTTTGCAGCAAGGAACTGAAATCATTATGCATACAACCAACTGCAACATCATCTGCAGTAATATGAAACCATAGAACTGTTATTTGTACATTTATTATTTTTGGGTGTAGTGCACTAAGTGATCACACAACCAGTTATGAGTATTGCTTGCAAATATACAGCTCTGTCTTAAGTCATTCTAGATCATTGTCCTTAAAATGTGTGAGGATATTAAATGGCAACAATATCATATACATTTGTCAACAAATGAAGGGGAGGTTGGGTGTTAATGAATAGAACCTGTGAATTGTGTGCTGCATACTTACATTTACAACCTTAGATCTAACACTTGTAAGTCTAACCTGACACACCAACTGGATGTAGGGTAGCTTGCAGTGCTTTTGTGTTTTCCTTCTTCCAACCAGTAATCATTCACACTTACAATCCATTAAAAACAGACACTGAGGGAGTGTTTGCACTATGTTTACATTTGATACATGGACCTAAGTGTTTGGGATTCAGCAATTCTAATGAGTTCACACCTGATTTGCATCTTCCCTGTGCTAATGGTCCTGAATTTAACTGTGTAGCTAGAGAAATTGAAGGTGAGGGGTCTTACTTATGTGGAGAACACAGAAAAGAGGTTATTACTTTGTGATATATCTGCACAGAGGATTACTGAACTTGAGAAGGTATGCTTGCATTTTGTCAGCTACATACTGCATATGCAGGAATGTAATTAAGACAATTCTATAGCAAATGAGTTTACACTTTCATCTATATGCATTAGTTAGAAGTGTACTGATGCCACAAGCATATTTGTCAGAGCATTTCAGAAGTGTACATGATCTGGAACACCTTAAATAGAATTTTCCCTGTTAAATCTGTTGACATGTTTCTAGAACAGTTTCATTTGATAGCACTTTTAGCATTTCAGAGATGGCTTCTTAGCAAAATGTGTTATTTGCCTGTTCTTTTTTTGGGAGGGGAGAAAAACTAAATTTCTGTTAAGGCACAAACAAGGATATGCTGCCATTGTTGCTCCCCTGTTTTTGTATCCAGTCTGTTGTTAATATTTCTGATCTTTAGACTGTTCTGTTTTTCTCCAGTGGGTAATACTGAAATGTTACCTTTTCTGTTTCATCTGGGAACAGTTATTTTTATAGTTACATGATACTTATGTGTATTATCCTTCTGTTGTACTTTAGGACACCTAGGACTATGCTACCCAGGCATCTCAATCCTGAAAGACCTCCCTTCAGTGACACTGAAAATCGGGTAATTGTTGATGCTTTTAGGAAATATGATGCCTTCCTGCTTAAAAGGGTATGAGGAGATATGTTACGCAGAATGCAAATTTGGAGCAGGTTGTCGATGATGTTAATGCCTTGGGTGCCCAGGGCAGGACATATGAGCAGGTGCATCATAGGTTCACTGACTTGATCTCATTTGCACGGAGGAGAGCATCTGCAGTGGGCTGTAATTGGATGGGTTCTGCGGTGCCTGCTACAGAGCCAACACTAACACCACTGTCAGGGGTCCAGACAGCTCCCAAGAAAGTGCAGAATGGCATGTACTCGACATTTGTGTTACTGTTTTTGGAACAGCAAGCATGTCAGAGGAACAGCTTCCAGGTAGGCTTTTGTATCTCAGTCATTGAATACTGTTGTATACTAAAACAAATTAAATCAATAAGTTGCTTATGTTTCACAAGAGATTTTTTATTTTGGGGGGGTTGAAGATTGCTACAGTTAACAACACATTCTGATTGATTAGCTTATACTGGAGTTGTCATCCAAGTTCTTCTTGAAAGTATAGTTAATGACATATAAAGGGGAAAAAGTATTACCCCCTGTTAATTTTTATGATGTTGCCCTTACCTTTTTCTTAACTTCTTCCAGAACCAGCTGACATGCAGAGGACATCCTCATCTGCACATGGTAAGCCAAGCATTTATATGCCAGTAGTGATGAGCAATTCAAAGAAACATTTTGTGCATGATTTTGATGTCAGGATTGTTGTGTGTATTGCTGTACTGTCTAATAGTGGCAGCACTGTTATTTTGTTAGCATATATTGGAGTATAGTAGTTTAGGTATTAATTATTCCTGTGTTTGTTGCTTACTATCACAGCTGATCCTGACAGTGGAAATGTGGGACTTCTACCAACTGATGTCAGAGTATCAGTAGTCTCTGATGATGATGGTGGCCAAACAGAGACACAGTTGGGGGATGCAGAAGTTGAATATGACACTGAGGTTGACATACAGCCATCCCTGAAATTTCATCAGACACAGCCAGTAGGCCTACTCCTACCCATTCCAGTGAGATTATTGATATTTCACAGGTGGAGGGAAGAACAATCTATCAAGGAAGTATGGTTACTGCAGCTTCAGTTGATTTTTTTCAGCTTTTCCCCATTGTGCTGGTTCATTTTTTGGTTCTATGATTACTTTGGTTTGAACCGTGCACTCAGTCTTTCGTGCGTGGAAATTGGTTTGGTCCGACTACATTCTCTCACATGCTGGGGATGCCTGGGTGAAATGGCAGTCGATTCTGTGGCTTGATGCGCATCTTGGATTATTTGCTTGTTTGCACTTCAACTTTGGGATCTTTTTTTGTGTTATTTTACAGTTTGGGACTAATTCAGAAACTTTCTTGGTGGACATTAGCGCTTATTGGATATTTACTTATTGGACATTCATTTGCACTCACCTTCAGGTTGATTTCAACAGGCCTACCTTCGAGAATGCCATTTTCAACTCGTGGCACTGGGATATAACATCCCTTCAAATGTGCTTAATGTGAGCGACAAAACTGAAAGCAACGATTTGAAATACAGTGGTCTAACAGGTACTGTTGATGGATGGTTAATATTTGGGGGTCCTCATGTATTTTTATGGTTAGGATACAATAGCGGTTATGAGTAACATATAATGGTAGCTTGTTTACAGTAAGCGCCACTTTGGGGATCCTTAAGATATACTTTTTCCTCCATTAACTAACTAACTGATGTTTTGGAAGCGGTCGCATATGGTCTACAGTTTTTGGGCACCATCTAGAAAGTTGAATTAAACTAGGAACTTTTATTTCGTTTGAACAAGGTTTACAGCTTTTGGGCACCATCTAGAAGATCGAATTGAACTAGGAACTTTTATTTTGCTTTGGACTTATGGTTCACCCCTGTGGAATTATTGCTATCTCTACGGCGTGGATATATGGTCTTTGGTGACTGCTGCTTAACCTTTATTTAGGGTTTGAATCTTATTTCCATCACATTCGTTATGTAATTTTGATATATCAATACAGCTGTGAGTTGTGATTTGTATAATATTGATATACACATGTTCTGAAATGTAAAATATAATATGTAGCATAAGATTACACCATTTAAACAGTTTTGGTTTGTTCCACTGAAATTTTGGGCTGTTCCTTTATTATAAGGGATTTTGACCCAGTTTCTAACAACAAATAAGATTTAACCAAGGCTTCTACCATTCTTTCACTTTTGTAATTTTTCTCAAGGGAATGCTTGGGCTAGCTATTTATATTTATATTTATATGCTTCAATTTGAACTATAAAAAGTATTCCAACCAGTGGGTTCATTTTATGCAGGACGTCTGACACAATTTTGACAGTTTTTTATATATATATATGCACACTTAATAAGCTATTTAACAATTTTCGACCAAATCACATATGTAAACCTTTTTGGAACCAATACATATGTTCACATTATCTATATTTAGACCACATTGTGTACAATAGGGCCCACTTATCGTTATTTCAAAATACTTTTTTGTTTATATTTCAGTTACAATTATCCATTTATTTGGATACTACCAGGATTGGCATATCTGATGTATACCAACATTGGACAAGTTTGTTCTTTTAATTAGACTTGTCTTTTATGGTATAAGATACTGGTTGATACGTAGGTTGGCCAGCAGTCTTTATTTTCTACAAAGGTTGGTTGAGACGAAGTTCTGCCAATAGAGTTATACAAATTACACATCAATATATGCAGGAAACTCATCCATAACATAGTAGTGGAGACGAAGGTCGACTACTTACAATACAGTTGCTGTTAAAGTGAGTCCTTACAAATCTTTTTTTCCAATTCTGGTTCTGAACATTATCATAGATAGGTGGACCTTTTTGATACACTTCATAAACTTAATAAGGAGTACAGGTTATATCCTGGCATGCACATGTGTTTTGGTCTTTCATGACAGTCGACTTTCTATTTAGTTGGCAAGTGATATATATATATATATATAATAACACCTGTTACACACACACACATATATATATATATATATATATATATATATATATATATATATATATATATATATATGGTTCCCTATCAGAAGCCTGAAACACTATAAGCCTGAAAATCAAAATCCTGAAACCAAAAGCCTGAAAATTCAAAATCCCGAAAACCCAAAATCCTGAAACTCAAAATCCTGAAAACACAAAATGGACATACTGACATCATTGTGGCTTTACTATTGTTAGCCCTGTGGTGTTAGGTCATGCGTTGGGTTCAGGTAAGTGTCTTGATTGGTTTTCTGTTAGGGTTAGGTGGTTTAAGTGAGTTAGGGTTAGGGCAGGTTAGGCATGTATGCAATAGTGACAAATATTGGGGTTAGGGGCGGTTTAAGTGAGTTAGGGTTAGGGTGCGGGTCAGGTGAGTGTGCAATAGTGACGGACCTTAGGGTTAGGGTTAGGGTCAGGGTCAGTTGGTAGATATTAGTGTCTTTATAGTGACATATTAGCATTATTTGTGTTTTCAGGATTTTGAGTTTCAGGATTTTGGGTTTTCGGGATTTTGAATTTTCAGGCTTTTGGTTTCAGGATTTTGATTTTCAGGCTTATAGTGTTTCAGGCTTCTGATAGGGAACTATATATATATATATATATATATATATATATATATATATATATATACATTACTTTTTGGTCCATTTTGTGCTAAAATATCTTGCAAAAATGTACAGCGCTGTGGATTTAAAAGGCATCTTACAAGGGTTATCGGCAGGCAAAGATAATCTGGAAGCCTTTGGCCTTAATTTAGCTGGCCCTAGTGATTCTAATATTAACAATGGAGATGCCAAATATTGCTGTGGTATACTGTTTCAAAAGATAACCAGAAATATGAAAACGCTAAGAGCCAACATCTGGCATTTGAAGCTATTCAAGGCATACAAATTGAAAAATATCACACCCCGGGGACTAAGGATTCGTATCCAACTCCTAGGGGGTTTGATTGACTCCCAACTTTCCAAAGATTGGGCAGATGCCCAACATCAAGCTTCCATGCAATTTGTTGATACTTTGATCTCTTATTATGAGCGCATAATTGAATCACAGATTGTTGAGATCCACAACAATTGCCTTGAGGTTAAAATTTTTGAGTCAGAGGATTTTTATAACGATCATTTAGCAAATTTGGCTAAAGATTTAGCAACACTTGAACAGCAACTAATCAAAAAGAAAACATATAAATTTCAGTGGGATATTACTGATTACGAAAAGGGGAAACCATTTGTCACACAGAAAAATGTCAGATTTTTCGATTCTAATAATAAAACCAGCAGTAGGAGAAAAAGACCTAGGTCTATTTTAAGAAAGAATAATCAAACAGCAAGTGGCACTTCTGAAGATGACACATCTTCAGCCACAGACTATGATTGCCCTTCCAACCAGGCGTCCCCAATGGCTAAGAGGAAACCATCAGACCCTTTAGACCCAGGACACGCAGAGGTGGTAGAAAACACAAAAAGAGGCACACAGAGTTTACAACTGCTACTACAGAAAATTGTGAGCTAATAAACAATGTGCATAATATATCCTCTTTTGAATTGTCATCTGTTCACAATAAATTGTTAAACAAGGGTCTAAACTTTGTACTGACTTCATTTGTTCCTGAACACACATTGGTTAATGAAATAAATGACTTTTGTAAATTGATTAACCTCAAAATATTTTTTTCAGATGGTGACAACTCTCAAAGATCCACTGGGTTTAAATTTGGTACATCTGATTTTCAACCACCCATGGACAAACATGTAGCCATATTTAAAGAATGTGTCATTAAAGATCTACACTTTTCTCTAGGCTACCAACCTGTTAAACACAATCTAACCTTGGAGGAACAATAAGCGCTACAGGAACTTCGTTCCAATCATGATATAGTGATTACACCAGCTGATAAGGGAGGAGGCATTGTAATTATGGATTACTCTATGTATCAAGCGGAAGCCCACAAACAATTGTCTGATGCCCAGTTCTATATCAACATGGTCCTTGATCCAACACTTAACTTTAAAATACATATTGATTCTTTTTTGGATTTAGCTACACAGGAGGGGATTATTGATAAACAAACATGCAAACAACTAAAAGTTGTTGAACCAATTGCTCAATACAGAATTTTTAAATATAATTCAGGATACGCAACTGGAATCAGATTGGTGGCTATGCACATTGGATGTCTCTTCCCTTTATACCAGCATCTCACATGATGCAGGTATATCAGCCATTTCATATTGGTTAGACAAATCCCAACTGTACACCATGGGTTTTAACAATGTTCTCATCAGACTAACAGAATATATGTTAACTAAGAACAATTTCTATTTTGAGGGACAGGCATATTGGCAGGTCAGAGGTACTGCTATGGGAGCATCCTTTGCTCCCATATATGTAGACTTATTTATGGGATTCTTTGAACAACAATTCATATATGACTCTTGTAACAATCACTACATGGAACATTTAGACATCTGGAGAAGATATTTGGATGATTGTTGGATGGTGTGGCGGGGTGACAGTATACGAGTACAGGATTTTGTAAAATATTTGAACAACAATCCATGGGACATTCAGTTTACTTTAAACCTATAATACCAAGAAATTGTATTCTTGGATGTGATAGTTTCTCGACAGGCTGACCACACTTTGGCAACTAGGGTACACAGGAAATTTCCACAATACAATACACTTTTACATGCATCTAGCGATAATCCCTGCCACATCATCAACAACATCCCTAAATCGCAATTTTTACGGATGAAACGTATTTGTTCGTCCAAAGAATACCATTCAGAATGTGAACAGGACCTGTCTAGCAGACTCATAAGTAGAGGATATCAGACACATCGCATTATTCAAACTATTAATCAGATTAAAGATGTACCCTGATCTACATTACTACAATATAAACACTCACAAGTTGAAGAAAACCTACTATATCTCAGCCTATTAGATTTGTCACTACATTTGGCAGCAACACATCCTTGTTCAGAGATATTATCAACAACCATTGGGATATTTTGAAGGCCCATGAACATTTGAATGAAATATTACCTGACAAATGTGCTTTTTCATACCACAGGGGCAGAACGATTCAGTCTCACTTCACACACTATAAAGGATATAAGCCATCTACATCAATTCAAACCACCTTATTTGGTGACCCTTTGATAGGATGTTTTCCCTGCAATCACTGTAGTGCTTGTAGACATATTTCTAAGACCAAAGAATTTTCTAGTAGTAATACCTCTAAGGTATACCAGATAAGAATTTTTGGCAACTGCAGCACGGATTGGGTGATTTATCTGGCCACTTGTACATGTTCCTCCTTCTATGTGGGCCAAACATCCAGACCACTGAGACACAGGATAAGTGAACATCTCAGCGCCATTAGAAATCAAAAAATTTCCAATGCTTTATATAAACATACCATAACTCACCAAACTGCGCAGTTCAAATTTGTGATTATTGACAAAATTGTTTTGCCTAGAAACTTTAAAGCAGGCTGGCATGACACATTAAATAATATGGAATCCTCATGGATTACCAGGTTAGGGGCTCTTTTCAAACCTGGCTTAAATGAAATGGAGTAGTTCTTGTCAGCTTCTTTTTTCATGCATCTTTATATTGTTAAGATTGATGTTATTCTTTCAAGACCAAGACAAGCTTATAGTTTTATGAATGAATTCCCAACAAGTGTAAAAAGTTTTTTGGTGTATATACACCTTTAAATAATTTGGTATATAAGCATTTACCAGGATGTACTGTTAACATACTACTTTTTCTTTATGCACTGAAGAAGGCTAAACATAGCCGAAACTGGTTTGCAATACCTGGATTACATGGATTGAACTTTGCCCCGAATAAATAATATTTTAGCACTTTTCCCCATTGTGCTGGTTCGTTTTTTGGTTCTATGATTACTTTGGTTTGAACCGTGCACTCAGTCTTTCATGCATGGAATTTAGTTTGGTCCAACTGCAGCTTCAGTGCCTGCTGACTCTGGCTGTAGCCAAAGTGTGGGCAAGGCACCACGCAGTATGGTTGTTAGGGGTGCTTGGAGGAGGCCAGCTGTCCATCCTCCCCCTGATCTAGGTGTCTGTTTCCGTGCCACTCTACGTATGTCTGGGGCTGTCATGATGGCACAGGTTTATTCCCATAGGTGCTCTAGAAAAATGCTTAGGGTTGTAGGTGTGGCACAGGCTAACACATGTTACTGCCTCCACTGTGTTTCTGATTCAATGGATCGAATGAGTGACACATTGGAACGAGCAGTGTCTGTGATGGAATATCTGCTGGGAGGGGATGGCATCCTTTTGGGCATAGGTCAGCCACATCTTCTGCTGTTAGCCAATGTGGACATGCCATATCATGCTCCCATAGTGGCAGTACTTCCATTGCTCCATCAGTGGGTGTGCTGTCCATGCCCAGACATGGCAGAGTATGGGGTCATAGTCCTGGGCATCCTTGTGAGGGGAGCTCATCCAGCAGACATCAGTAACATTTAGGTAGCAGCAATGCATCTGACTGTGGGCGTGGACATGCCAGTGCAACTCCTGCAGAGCCAGTTCTCGTGTTTGGGGATGACAGTGATGAACTGCCATCTCTGCCATGCATGACTCACACCTGTCCAACATACCAAGATGTAGAGCTAGCACAGAGGTTGGCTGTTCTCATGTAGACACTCACATACCAATTTCACCTGGAGGACCCCTACAGACACACACACACAACAGTTACATGGTTCAGCCTTGAAGCTTAAAACTCATTTTGTCTCACTGGTCATTTGCTGGTCTAACTAATTGTCTGCTTGCTTCTCTTTCTTACTGACACAGACTCACTGACCTTTTGTATCAGCCTAGGCTTCCTGCAACCCCTAACACCTTTTGCAAGTGATGATAATTATGCCATATCCCTGTTTTGCATCTTTTGGATTTTGGGAGACATAAGCTTTGGGCCTGATGCTCAGTGTGTATATATGACTTAGTGCTTAGTATATCTGCATTTGTGATGTTGAACTGGAAATTGTACCTTTGACTTATATTGGTCTTAGAAAGTTAGACAGCTGATCACATCAAAATTTTCCATCTTTATTGTTAAAGATCTTATTAGGGTTGTGAAGTCTGAAACTGTAATGTGTATCATTACTTTCTAACTTGTCTATTTAATAACTTTCCAGTGCAAACAAATGGTGCTAAACTGAGGCCATGCAGTGACCATCACTACTTTTGAGAGGTATGACTGTGTGAATCTTTGATGCCTGAGGCCTGCTACTTAGTAATGGACACATATAAGTCAAATAAGTCTTTGCTATCACATGTTAAGGCCATTTCTATACAAATCATTCACCTTTTACTTGCTTACACTACCAAGAAACAAAATGCAAGGATATGCCACTCATTCATATCATTACACAATACACTCCAGGTTCAATACTTACCTAGTAAATTCAGCAGTTGCAACAATTTTAGCTCAGGGCTGACACTGTCTGATGCAAGTAGTACACAGTCAATACATGGGGAAGTAAAGGTAGTGACAATTGCCTCACATCAATGTTACTATATGTATGTGCACAGGAGGAAGGTTTTAGGCCCTTAGGTGATGAGTGAGTGTGCTATGCATTGTCTCTTAGCCAATGTTTGGGCATATTGAGCATGCCTACGTCTGCCTACACCTGCAGCAGCTTCTAGTTCCCCCTCTGACTCCTCATTTGCATGTGGCTGTGGTGACCTTGGCATTGGTGAGATGTGTGCTCCTTCCTGTTGTTGATCCTGCTGAAGCTGTTTTTTTCAGGATGATATTGTGTAGCATGGCACATACTATGAATATTTCAGTACATGTCCATGGATTGAAATGCAGGGCTACCCAGATGGATATAGGCACTGGAACTGTGACTTCAACAGCCCACAAACACACTCTATGATATTTCTGGTTTGACCATGTTCCTCATTATGGCATTCTTCAAATGGTGTGTGTACATTTCTGATGGGTGTCATCACGGGTCCCCTTCATAAAATTGAAATTTCATAATGCTGAATTTCATAACATTGAGACCAAAACATCTAAATCCCAAAACATTGAAAACCCAAAACATTGAAAACTCAGAACATTGAAAGTGTGCTTTATAACATTTAAAATTACAATCCATATTAAAATAACATCCTCTCCACCCACAACAACACCTAACAAACACATGTTGTACTATGTATCTGCAGGGGGGGAAGCCCCCCTGCACCCCCCATAACCCCTGTAAATTAAATATACCAACTCCAAGTTCACACTACAGTGGAAAAAATAAATTTCCTAACCTCAGTGTATGGTGATTATGATACAGTGAGGTTAGGAAATTAACTTTTTTCCACTGTAGTGCAATCTTGGAGTTGGTATATTTAATTTACGGGGGTGGGGGTGAGGGGTGCAGGGGGGCTTTCCCCCCTGTAGAAATGTAGTAGAAAGTGTATTTGTTAGTTAGGTGTTTTTGTAGGTGGAGGTGATATTATTTACTTTTGCAATGTAGTTTTCAATGTTATGAAGCACACTTTCAGTGTTCTGAGTTTTCAATGTTTTGGGTTTTCTGTGTTTTGAATTTTTGATGTTATGGTCTCGATGTTATGAAATTCAATGTTATGAAATGTCAATGTTATGAAGTAGACCCATCATCAGCCATGGTTCCAGTGCATAACCTGCATCCCCCAGTAAATGACCCCATGGGATATCCCCCCTAGCAAACATCTGATACAGTTATGAGGTGTGGTAGATTTGTGCCAGGGTTGCCAGTGCACATATTTAAGATGATTCCCTTGGCATTGCATAAGACTTTGCAGTTAATAGAGTGAAAGCCCTTTCTGTTCATGTAGAGCCTTCCCTACTCCCCCAGTGGTGTCTTAATTTCTATATGTGTGCAATCTATGGTACCCAGTACTTCACGGTAGTGAGCTACAGGGTAGCACTCCTGCATATTTCTGACCCTGTCCTCAGGAGTATGGGGAAAGTATATGTGATCATGGCATGTTGGAGCATAGCATTCAAGAACTGGTGGAGGATCCTGAATGTTGATGCTTGTGGCACCCCCAACATGTCCCTTGTTGGTCTCTGAAAGGTACCTGTAGCTAAGATTCTAAGTGCTACACATACCTTTGTCTCCACTGGGATGGGTTCTCCTCGGTTTGCCCTGGGTCTGAGTTGAGGATGACAGAGGTTGCAGAGTTCCTGTAGTGTGTATCTATCCACCCTGTAGCACTCTACAATTTCCATGTCATGCAGATTGTGATAAGTTACCTGGGGTCTAAAAACTCTTCTCCTTCTTGGCCTTGGTCTATTAGCAGTAGCAGGAGCATAGACTTTGGCCTGTTGCACATAGACATGAATTAAAGCATCAGCAGCCCCTAACATTGTTTCTGTGTAGACTCCTTTCTGTGGCTGCATTCCAATAGGTTTTGGAATTCGCAGGAAAAAACAGCACTGAGTCTACATGGTTGCCTTGTAGCTTGTTGAATAGCTCCTCTTGCCTGGATTGATTGATACAATTCAGCTGCTTATGCTGTAATTTGCACACTACAGTGTTTAACTTGTTTGCGCAGATGTGTGCAGCTTTACACACTGTATAGAGCCACTTACTGAATCCAAAATGGTGTGCTACCATGTGCGCATTGGTGTAGACGAACCATGTAATCTTTATTGAATCTGTCTGATAGACTTTCCAGTATAAGCTCCATACAAAATATAAATATAATTGTTGTTTTATTTTATTAATTAATAAAGGGCATATTTGTCATTTTATTAATTAGTGAAAGGCATATTCATTAGCAGAGGTATTTTTTATGATATGTTATACTTGGTGAAGAATCTCAAGCATCTTCTATCCATGGAGTTGAGCTCTCTGCATTTTAACCAACACTGAGATTGCTGCATCTGAAAAGGGTATAATACAACTGTCTACTGTATCAGTCATTTATTACAGTACGACAGGGTCCTACAAGAGCTACAGTAACATTAAACAGTATTATTGCAGAAAACAATATAAACACACACGCACACACACAGAGAAAAAAATTAATGCGCTGTTTCCAAGAGGCAATGGTATTATCCCAAAAGGCAAAACTGTCTTAAGATTATGAGACTGCTTTGTTTGTTAAAGATCACTAATGTTCCTTAAGGGTGCAGAGTTTTCTAAAGCATATGATTACTGACCAAAAAAATATCTACATTAGACTGACTAAACTGGCATTCTAGCCTCCTGGTTTCTTTTCACTGAATGAATAATAATCTTTATGCATTCTTTCTAAGTTTTTCTAAGAAGCATGCAGAAAAAGAGTATTCATCTTTAATTTTACTCTTTGTACCCTAAAAGCTTTATATTTACACGGGGGTATAAACAATAGGAAGCCAGTCAATTAACTAGTCATAAATGGTGAGTGCAGTAAAATCACAAGCACAGTGATAATTCTGGGTTTGTCCTTCAGCACCCTTTCTGGACTGGATTACCCTTTATATTGACACTTGACATACGAGCTCGTAGCTGTGGGCCTGACACATATTTATGACTGCATCCTTCAACCATTTTGCTGAGCTGTCCCTTATTATAATGAAAACCAGTTAGTTAGATTTAACTTCTAGCCATTAACACAAATATTACACTTTATGATTAGTATTTTTATTATCTAGACAGACTGCAAAAAGATTTGCCCACACAGAGCACAGCAGAATATTTATTGAATTTCCTGACATTTTTGTTGTTTTATTCTGAACATCACAAATAATGCTGACACACACATCATGAACTGAGCATTGACCTTTAGTCTAGTACATGCAAGATAACCACTGCAATTTGCCAAGTCAGTCTTAATAGCAGAGCATACAAATAAATATTTTGTTTACTGCCTTTGACAAACTGGCTAAGTGACAGCAAATGTTTGTCTTCCTTACCTTCAGCTTCATCAGTGTAACAAAGTGCATACAGCTACATTCTGAGAATCCTGCCATCTGCTGCCTTGTAAGAGGACTTTCTTGGCAAAGGGATAGATGCTATCCCATCAGCATAAAGCTATCAGCCTGCACCTTATTGTAGTAAACATAAACAGTACATTAGTAAAGTAATTTTTACAGCCAACTGTAGATAATATTTCTGTAGTTGCAAATGTATTTCATTTTTCCTAAGGGCTAGTACTATACTTATTAAGATTTTAAGTGTATTCAAGCATATGCTCCTAGGTACAAATCTATGTTCAGAACTTCAAGATTTTTTTTCAGAAACTCTGAATCAAATTGCACGTTATACTCTGTAATGACTCTATTGCTTTCTAACATTTTAAAATTATCTGTATTGCTGCAGCTGTCATTATTAGTTGTGGCTGAAAAGGGTCCAAGGATTAGCCCACCTACTTGGTTAACAAATAAATAAAACAAAATAAAAAGGTACCTGAAATTATAAATGCACAAACGTAGCAATGATAATAGAAACTGACACAACATTTTAGCTCTTCCTGATTGTTGTAACTAGGCAGCTTAGCAGCTGCAGTTTCTTACACCCTGACAAAGAATGTTAAACTTACATTGTGCCTATTTCAGCCCCATTTAATATGTGAGAGTCACTTGTCCCCCGATACCTGCCATTCCATGGTTTACATTCTTAATTAATAAATATCGCATACACTCTACCTCAGAACTACTCTCTTCAGTTTGTCATGCTTCCTTCTCCCACTCTGTTATTTCTTTTTAAGTTTAACTGCAAGATTTTTAAGCTGAACAGAGCAGATGTATCCATCAACTTGAGCAGACATAAAAATATCCAACAAGACTTTATTAGTTCCATAAGATGCTTGGTATTCAATGTAAAACATAACAAATGGAAGAGTTAGCAGCATTAAAATGATCTGGTGTGGATGTTACAGTAGCAGCATATTATAATGTAAGTCCATATAAAATAAACACAGATCTAGACAGGGAGTCCCAAAGGGTTAAGAATGTGTCTTGTGATCTATTGACTTGTATAGTACATGCATACGTATGTACAGATACTTATCCAGTGGATTTAGCTTACAAGATTGAAAACTCACATAAATCATCTTGTATTAACTAGACTCTGGAATTCAATAAACTCCGTGTAGGCTCCACACAAAGAATACATGGAGTTTACATGTTTGACTGGTGGTGCATGGCGAGCAGTAGTGCACAATGCATATTCATTTTGCACAGCACGTCTAAGCTAGGTATAGTTGCTGGCAACAGTGTTGCTGGCCAGGAAACCATGTAAGTGAATGTGGATATCAATTCCGTGTAAAGCAGAACACCTATGGTCTGGGGATTTGCGTGGAATGCCACAGTGATCACCAGGACTTCACAGACTTCAATCTGTTTGTGCAATACATCTGCACAAAGGCCAACATAATGAAAGGACAAATAACCAGAAATAGGGACATATGTGACATCGATGTCACATAGACGTGTTAAAATGAAACTCTCTCAACCTCTTAGAGCAAGAAATCTGGAAAAAGCCATAAATAATGGGGGAAAAAAGGCCCAAAACTAGGGACAGATTTTTAACATTGATCTTCTAAACTTATAAAGTTGAAGGAATAATTAGTTGTAGAGTTCCATGAACTAATTGAAGAGCATGAAGTTTGAAACTCAAATGTCTGTCATCAGTTGACAACATCAATCTGCAATGACATACCAATGATTTGCCAGAAAACCAATATGTTATGTGGAAAAGATCAAAAATATGAGATAAAAAGTGGACATTCTGCACAAATCAGGACATTTGTGAGGTATGACCTCAAATGTATGTAATACTGACTCACATCAGTCTTGAGATCATCCTAGTGATATGGCAAAAAGCCACAAATTTGATAAGGGAAAACATCTGGACATCCTGGGAATATCTGGACAGTTGAGAGGTATAAATGTGAAGTACATTGTCCAAGCACAGTACAGGACAGTGTATCTACAGTGCACAGTATTGTGATATCCTATTCTTAGCACTGTGTACTGAAGCTGTGCAAATGATCTGTAATGGGACATGGACTGCCATGTAAAATGAACACTTTAGGGTATGTATGTGTATTGAATAGGGCACATACATGAATTGTAGGAATGAACACAGGGAACGAGGACAGATGAAATTACCTAATGTACAGCAGAGGAGGGCATGTCAATGGAAGATGGCTGTAGCAGCAACATCAATCACATATCCATATGGCACAGTAAGGACTGTTCAGTGAAAATGTGTTTATGTGACTGTTACATAAGGTCACATAACAATGGGGAGGATGTCTGTGTGCGATAAGCATTCTTACATGAATAATGGAGAGGACATTTATTAGGGATCTGACATACAAATGGGGTAGGGTGCATATCGCTATGTTGTGCAAACAGATATGCCTGAATATGAGTGTAGTCTCAACAGAGGTCTCCAGCAAGTTGGGCACAGGTAAAGGTTCATGGAAACATTACAAGAACCAGCCACAATCATGGACAATATCAGAATAATACCACCAGTAATCCCACGCCTCTGACATAACATATGTGATTTACAATGTTAAGAGATGAGTCTGCACACACACACACACACAGACACACACACAGACACACACACAGACACACACACACACACACACACACACACACACACACACACACACACACAAAACTATTATGATGCATCCACACTCTATAAGGGTAACCACATACACTGTCCTGACACTGTAACATCTGGTGGAGGTGTTAGAAGGGATAGTGCTATACCTGTTTGCAACAGTATGGGCAATGCAGGCTAGCTACATTGTGTGTATGGCATAAATATATGGCACATTCCACGCTGTCATGAATGATATGTATGCCATTAATGTTGTCAAACACCTATGTATGTAGTGTGTACATAAGCAGAAGAAGTAGCACACATGCATCTAGTGTATCAACTTGACTGGTGTTTCGCACCATCAGACAGTCATGGATATTCCACAGAAAGAATACTTAGGTATGGCCAATACGCTGTTTGACAACTCACTGTGACAAAGGTGGTACACTTCAGTCACACATCACTGTAAGATATGTAGGGAGATTCATGATGAAGAGTACATTGCAAATAGCTCAGTTGGGAGAGCGTTAGGCTGAAAATCTAAAGGTCACTGGTTCAATCCTGGTTTTCGGCATGGAAACCTTTTTCTTAGGGGTTGGGACAGTGGCCTAATGGTTAAGGTGCTTGCCTTACAAACACAAGGTGCAGGGTTTGAGTCTCGCAAGGGATAATTGGCTAAGCTTAAAATGGCTCACAAGGGCAGTTAGCTTAGCACTAATCTATGCATCTTGTACACAGTTATTGGTGTGATGAAGGCTGGGAACCATGAAGGTATTATGGCCTCTGTTGTGGATGTCCTTCACATACCCAGTACCTGTGTTACATTCAGGGGAGTAGTCAGGACTGTGACCACATGCTGATAGCTGTACCACTAACCATCAACCCCAGCACACAGGTCACATACCTTTTAGTCTGATTATAGGGTATGATGTCCACATTATAATTGGATGGTGTGCTTGTTTCTGGAATTAGCAAATCCCACTATGTGTTTTGTCAATGCAGGTGATGTTATGCCATTTGTTAAGTGTTGCTACTGTCTGCAGTATAGTAATGTCACAGTTGGAGTCTGTGATTGCCCACATTCTGTAGTCCTTCAGGCAGCTGTGTAGACACAGCATGTGTATGTCATCTGTGATGTCCATCACTTAACTAATGGATGGAAAAGGGCCTAGCAGAAAGTCCTGATGTATGGACATCATCACTGGACCTGAGATATAGGTCACATCACACATTTCAACATAGTGAGATGCCACAGATGTGATACACTGGTCTACTCATTTGGTGATATAGCTGTTGATAGCCACATATGACAGTGTTGAGTGAATACCTCAGTGAAGATTTGTGTCAAATGCCTTGACCTGGTCAGTTCCACAAGAGGATAGTGTTGTCATCATGCATGCCCCCAATGACCTCCTTGAGAAAATCTATCAGATGTAACAGACATGATGTAGCATTAACAACTCACGCGGGTCTGTTTCACACAGCCAGAATATGACTAGTGAACATTAAAAGAGGTCTGTGATCACATGTTGGTCCACCTCACAGTTGAGGAGAGTAAGGATGTGTCTATACATGCATGCATTAGATGATGTCCCCTCTCCTCAGATGGATGCATGTTGATGTACACCCTTGTATGGAATATAGCCCATGTGGAGGGTGTGTTGATGTGTGTATTCAACTGCATCAGGAAGGTGTATGTGCAGAGTCATGCCGTAGGGGATTTGTGATATTGTCACAGGCCATTGCTTCCATGTCATAGGCCTGGATGATGGTAAGATGATGCATACTGCCTAGTGTGATCTGTAGTAGGGTTTTGACAATTCCCCCATGCAGGTATCATTGAGAAACCCTCCCAGCTGGGGATTAACCTTATGTCAGTAGATGGATAGACAACTGGCTCATCGATAGAACACATACTGAGTTGGTGAATCAACCTGTACCAGTAGAGCTGTCATTATTGGCAAACCCCAGGGATCTGTGCTTGTCCCTTCACTGTTTGGACTCTATTTCTCAACAGTTCAGGCTAAAGTATATAGCCTTTGCCTTACCAAGTTTGTTGATTCCTGCAAAGTGTGTGCAATCATTGAGTCCACCAATGATGACAGATTAATACAAGAGGAGCTAACACAGACAAATAAATGGGGACAAAGGCACACAATCCATGACTAAATGTAGAAATGTGTCTTTTTTAGGTTGTTCATCTGAAAAGTGGAATTCCATGTTATTCACAGCATTGACAACAGTCCTGCTATGCTGACATCCAGTGATGCCAGCACTGGGAACACATGTATGATAGCAGTCTGAACTTCAACCACCAAGTATCCACACTGGTATTGAAAGCATATGTTGCACACATTATTCATCACTCCATCGTATGCATATTTTAGGATTGCATAAAAGCACTGTAGTCAAACCTCATTAGAACCGTAATAGAGTTTAATGCTCTCCTTTGCATCTACCTCAACAGACACATGCAACAGCTGGAGAGATCACAGAGCTTTCTCAGCAAGATAACACAAGATCTACAAGCCATGCCATGATGTATGTAGATAGAGGTAAAGCCATGTCACTTTACTCTGTCTGGTATAGGATGAGGTGATGTCTGCAAGGACTGGAGGCCAGTGTCTGACCCTGCCCTGGTGAAAGTACTGCATATCCAAAAATTTGATATAGCTATTATGATAACTGTTATACTAAGCATACTTTACCCAGAATATAGCTGACTTGTTCTGCAAACATTACACAGAGTGGTGTTGCAAATTACATTTTTGTAATAGTAATTGTCAGTTGTACTTCATGTTCAATCATAATAAAAATTCTGTGACACTACTTATTCTGACCCCATTATTAAAATTATCTATAAAATGGATTCAAACCTTGCATTACCTTTGCTATTTCTCTAAACCTACTGCATTCACACATTAAGGCACAGAGAAAGGCAAAACGACAGATGTATTTTCTTCACCCAGTAATGTCCAAAGTGCTGACTGAGGCAGACTGGCTGCAGTCTCATTTACACTGTTGCTCACAGACAGTGACCACAGACAATTAAGGGTCTATATTAGATAACCAAACTTTCAAAAGTTTGACTATCATATGGTTGACACCATATGATCGAACTTTTCAAAGTTAGAAAATCTAATAAAAAAAAATAATTAAGCAGAGGGGCAAACCCCCCTGCACCCATCACGTGGGGGCCTGTACCCCCACACCCCCTGCTCTTTAACTATACCAACTCTGAGATTACACTACAGTGCAGAAAAGGGAAATCTTCCCATTCCATGCTGTACGGAGATCTCCCTTAAAACGTTCGAACTTTCAAAAAATTAGATCATATGGTGTCGACCATATGACAGTTGAACTTTTGAAAGTTCAGTCATCCAATATAGACCCAACAATTAATGATGTGCAATGCCAAGCTGTTCTCAAATGCAGAAACAACAACAGAAAAACTCCAAAAAACAAAACAAAACAAAACAAAATAGAGTAAAAATTGCAAGCAAATCTATAGAAAGGGTATACCTAGCAGTGAACCTTCCACTTATATCATTACCCTGACACATTCAAGCTTTTAACAATGTTTGCCACATGATAATTTACATTTCTGTTTCACATCATCAGGCCTTCAGGTAATGACACTTCTTGAGAACAGGACCACACTGGAGATTACATGCACTTATTTTTCATATACCATGTACAAGTAAGAATTACATTTTTCAAAAGGAAATACATTACTGCCATGATTACTACTTCAAAGATATGGATAATTGATCCAGAATATTATAAATATTTCCACATTCATCATGTTACTGCTTTTATTTACTCATACTTTAGTAAATGTCATATTTTATACATCATTCATATTAAATTTTATTACTACTAAAATAGCTTAAGTTTCTGACAGCAACACATTTGTGTCACTGTGAATAGTACATTTAAATTATCACAAGCTGTTATCAAACCGAATCACCTAGAGCCATATTTTATACCATTGACTGGTCAGTCCTGCCATGGCACACTGTCTGTGATCCATGTTCTCCTGTCTTGAGGATACTGTGCACCACAGTAGATGCCCAATGTGGTTGGTCTATACAACTCTTTCCCTATAGGACACCATGTAGAGACTGTAGTGATGCCCACAGCTCTATTTTTTGGTGAGTTGAGATGGAAACACTAAGAAAGTTTTTTTAGATATGAGAAGAACCCTATATCAACACAGGGAGAACATGCAAACTCCTAACAGGCATTGGACGGAGGTCAGGCTCGAGCCTTGTGCATGGGAGGGAAAGACCTTAACCATTATGCCATCTGGTCTCTCTCCAAATAGATATCTGTAGAAAAAATACACAAGTGATTCAAAGAAGTTGACAATTTATCTTAACATACTTATGAAGTAGCATTTATGATATAATAAGTAAAACAGTATATACAGATTTATACAGCAAATTAGATACTCCAAGTGAATGCTAGATTGCCCCCCCCCCTTTTTTTAGCTCCGATTGCAGAAAAGATCAAAGAGAATAGATTATGATGGTTCAGGCACATGTACAAAAAAGCAGAAGACAATCTGGTGAAGAAGATTTGGGACAGACAGGAAGAAAGTAAGAGGAAATGATGGTGTCCAGCAAAGAGGTAGATGGATTGTGTGGCAGAAGATCTGCAACAGTTAGGTATGAGTGTCAAAGAAGGCAGGAGTGTGGCATTAAATTGAGAGAGATGATGACAGTTAACATGACACTCTGACCCCATGTAGAAAATAGGAAAAGGGGGATTGATGATGATGATGATGATGAAGCTGGAATCATCCACTGCATCATTGCTGGTGTTACACGTATGTTAGTGCATTAACATGTTGATCCACAGAGAAAGTTACGTAACAGCTGTTTTGTTTTCCCAATTGCTACTAAGTATTATTAGCATAATACTTATGAAACTGTAATTTCAGTTAAAAAGATCATTGTTATACTTAACAATGTACTTTGTAACACTCATCTAGCTGTGAGTACTACTGCTCCACCTTGTATATAGAGTAACAGTCTTTTTATTTTGACAGTATTATTTGTTTAGGTGTATATATGCAAACTTTTTTATTATCTTAGAGATATACTTTATTAATCAACTGTAATACTTTTATTTCAATCCTTACTTCTTTCCTAACCTACCTTATGATGAATGTCTAACCCTGTACCATGTAAATAGTACTGTATTGTTTTTGATAAACTTTGTAGTCAATTGCTTTAAATTTAGCCTTTTGATGTAAATCTCCATCAACAATATATTTCAAATATTTTTTAGTTTTGCTGTACTGTTTTATTAGCTTAATTTTGGAGCTTATTTCCCCGGGCCTCTACTGAAAATGGACATGTATCCAGTTGGACTAGCCCGGTCAACAAATGTAAAATAAAATAAAATAAATAAAATAAATGAATAAATAAACACAAATTTACAAAAGATTATAGGTAATGTATTTAGCATTCATTACTCAGAGTTGGGTAGTTCAATTCTCAGGAAAAAGTGTGCAACAAATCTCATTCTGAACCCCTTATTAAAGCTATCTGCAGTCTGGATTTCAACCCAGCATTGCTTCTTCAGTTTCTCCAAACTTAATACATCAACACCTTGAACCACACAGAAAGGTAAATGAGAGGTGCATTTTCTTCACTCAGTACTGTCAGGAGAGCTAATGGATGCACATCTGCTATAGTCTCTATTGCACTGCTATTGGCATTACAAATTATATTTTTTAAATTTTATCTTGGTAAGTGAGCCATTGTTTACTGCTAGTGACCTCTGATTGTCATCAAAGTGCAATGCCAAGCTTTGTACAAAAGATGAAGTCAAAAAAACAAAGGAGAGAAAGGAAATGTGTCTGTGCGATGATTTCTCAACTCTAGTCTTATACCATGAAAATGTGGACATTAAGGATCCCAAGTTTCACAAAGACATCACCTTCTCTAGATTTGAACTTTTAAACCATAGCATTAACATGAAACATTGGGAAGATTAGTAGTATGTGCTATATATAGAGAGAGGTTTACGAAGCATAGAAAGTGGAGCACCTATATTCAAAATTTGACATTCTCACCTTTTACATTTATGGAGAAATATACTACTAATTTTATCAAAGTTGCCCTTTTGTCATTTCACATTTGATGTCTGCATGCTTTTGATATTTGCTATAGTTAACTTAGGAAATCATATCACAGTAAGGACAAATGTATGCAATAGAAGTGTGCTCTTCCCTTTCTTTTGTGAGCAGTTACTGTCTTTTGCAACATTTGTAAGGGATGGCATTATGCTTAGCATGTATTTAAATATGTAAAGCTTGTAAGTTTCTTTTTCATTGGTCATGTACTTTACATAACTTACACACGTTATACCCACAGGCGTGTTTACCTTATAAGCATATATTCAGAAATGGGTTATAACGTTTTATCCATTAAGTAAGTCAAAGTAATCTCATATTTCCCATGATAAGAGTGGATTTAAATCAGTGATTTATAGGAAGGATACTTTCTGTAATGAATATCTGCATTTTCACAGTAATCATCCGCTAGCACAAAAAAGAAGTATAATTAAAGGGCAAGCAGTTAGAATAGCCTGTATGACTTCACATCTTGAAGATATGAAAATAGAGTTTAATAAAATATCACTTATGTTTCAGGAGAGAAGGTACCCCCAGGCCTTAACAAAAGAAGTTTTAGAGGAGGTCTATGCAAAATGGGGTGTCGTACACAAACCATTACTGGGTGAAGGATTAGTCACTAGTAAGGCTATGAGCCCTGGACATAAAAAGGAAGATACATATGAAAAAGCTTGTGTGCTACACTATAACTATCTTTCAGATGAAATTAAGGGAGCATTTAGGGATAATTGGAATATCTTTAGGACAAACCATGATATTCTCAATAGGGTGGGTAGAACACCAAGATTTATAAATAGTACAGGACCTAATTTTAAGAAGTTGCTTGAGAATAAGGTAGATTTAATAGATACAACATCTGTAGGCACACACCCTTGTGGAATGTGTAGTCAGTGTCCTTATATTAATAAAGAAAGAAGAGTTTCTTTGAATAATAAACTGCGTAGCCAGGTGTTATTTCAGAAAGGTAAATGTTTGACAAGTAGAATAGTATATTTGGCAATATGTTCATCATGCCAACATTTTTATGTTGGCAAAACAGAACGTCATTTAAAGAATAGGATATACGAGCATTTAAATATCAAAAATAAAAATGTCTTTAATGCTTTGTATAGACATGCTCAGGTTTGCCAAAAGTTTGATAAATTTATATTTGGTATTCTAGAAATAGTTAAAATACAACCCAGAGGGGGTGACTGGAAAAATAAGTTGAAAAAGAAGGAAACTGAATGACAGTACAAGTTGGCTGCCATGTTCCCACCAGGTTTAAATGATTTTATTTCTATTGCACCTTTACTACATGAAAGAGCTAGTCAAATATAATGTATTTTATTTTAAAGTATGTTTAGTGAGATATACATTTATGTTGGTAATATCAAAACATATACATATATTTTATTTTATGGCAAAGGAAGGTAATAATTTTAAGAAGAAATGAGATAATATTTGTAATGGTGTCTTTAATTACTGATTGCTGTTGTCATGTGACTTACGTATTTAATTGGTAAGCTTATTTAAATGCTTTTGATTTTTGGATGAATGTATTCTGATTAAGTCTCACTTGTTATGAGATGAAAGTGCTAAATACTGTGTGTATTTATTAAATATTTAATTCACAGCTGGTGGTGTGCTATATTGGAGCCAACTATTTTTTTTATTTTTACAAGTTTAATAGTGTTGTGAATTTTATAATCTCATATGTCTTTTGTAAGTGCATTCTTCTTTATGCTCCCTCTGTAAGAGTACTTCAAAGTATGTAGTTACACACTTAGTTATTCATGCACTACTGCTAATAAGTCAAACATGCAAGCCGCTAGCAAGCTCCACTTCTCAATGCTCATTCTTGTACTACTAGGGTGTGTGTGTGTGGTGGTGTTGTGTTAGTCCTCACATCACATTTACCTACCCAACACTTCAAGCAGATTGTGTGATTCATGAATGATGAGTTGACACCTGATTTACATGTTTACAGTGTCCTGAGAGGTTAATCTGCACTGTATAAGATAAGTACAACCTGGTGCTATGGCATTTGAATCATAGTAGGAGAAACTTCTTGGATTCACCAACTTGCGATACTGTGCTTGCTTGCTGCAGTTGTATAACTTTTTTCAGATTTTCATACAAATCCTGTCAAGGTGTGTGATGTTTCTTTACAATTAATATTTAAACATTTGTGATAGCTTATATTTCATATAACATAGCATGATATCTACAATTTGCCAATTTGTGTTGGTATAGAATGTATAGCAGTTGTTATTTGAAGTATCCTCACCTAATGCTACATGCCTTTATAGCAACATTTCTCTGAAAATGAGAACATATGTGAGAACATTGTTATATGAATAGTAACAATATGAAGGTTACATTTTAGACCAAAAAAACTGTGTTAATCCTGTTGTATATGCCTGCTATCAGCAAACCTTATCCCAAATGGTAACATTTTCATTTCATACACTTGATTCACTGTTAATGGTTATCGGTTCTGGAGTTGCATATTTTTTCAGCCTTACCAGATTTCTCATTGTGTTGTTTGTTTGAGGGTGGTTATAGTACAGTATTACATGTGTGTGTATTCCTATAAATCAGTTAATTTCTGTTAAAGATTCCTGTGTAAATGCATATTTGCTTTGTTGCCAGTCATTTTGCTTCTTTTTCTGATACATATATTTGTGTTATTTGAAATTCTGTACAAGGATATGGCTCCAAAAAGTCTTGGCCACATAAATCTGCATTCTCAGATGCTGAGAATGAGGTAATACCATTTCTTCTAACTCGCACGCACATTTTATAATCACTTCTGTCACTACTATCCAATCCCAAAATCCCAAATATTACTCTAGTATATCTTCTAGCCTGTACTCCACTAATACCTCACTACTCCTCAAACCTAGATTCTTTTTACAAACACAGAGCATTCTACACACAACTCTCCTTACAACACAGTACATAAGTGCAAACTGCTATCAACACAACATTCAGATAGTACCACCACTCTATGCCAATGTGGGGACATCCACCCCAACCCCGGATCTACTCTATCTGCCCCTCACCACCCTTAAACCTCATAAATCCTTAAAACTCACCACCATTAACCTACAAAACATTAGAAACAAGGTCCCAGAATTCCATGCCTGGATATCCCACTCTAGACCAGATATAATTGCTGTAACCAAGACATGGCTAAAGCCATACATAAAAGACACTGAATTCCTCCCTCCAGGTTTCTGCTGTTTAAAATCAGACAGACCCCACAAGAAAGGGGGAGGAGTTGCACTTCTCTACCCTAACTCTTTTACCATCACCCCCATACTCAAACCCTATTCCCCAATTCTCTGCAGCTGAGTTCATCATAACACATCTAAAAAGGAACACATTTAAAAGTCTCTGCCTGGTAGTCATATACATTCTACCAGGTAATAATATTCCTATATTTGAGGAAATCTTAGCCTGAACCTCAAATGAAATCCACAATGAAACAATAATTCTAGGTGATGTTAATACAAACTGGCTGGGCCACATAACTCCCTCTCCAAATCCACCTATCAATCTCTATAACTTCACCCAACTTATCACTAGTGTAACCTGGTCCAGGACAAACAACAATGGTTTCATTCTTGACTGAATTTTGGTATCTGACCCCGACAAAATTTCCTCAGTAGGTATCCTGCCCTGCAATATCAGAGACCATCATCCAGCATACATAATACAAAATGCCTCCACAACTCTACACCAACATCAATACAGACCCTCTAGAAATCTAGCTAACTTCAACCTTACAACCTTCAACCAAACTGAGAAAAATGAATTGGAACACTCTAAAATCTTTATGCCTTGATGAAACTGTTGAATTTTTCAATTCAACATTCCTAAGTATACTCAATAGAATGGCCCCTCTCTGAAACAAGAGAATAAAAACAAATCATGCAATCTGGTTATCTAGAGATACCAAAAAACTCATGACTACCAGAGACAGAACTTGAAAAAAATGGCAGAAAAGTAAAAATTCCATCGACTTCCAGTTATTCAAACAGCTCTGCAATCAAGTAAAATGCCTACTCATTAAAGATAAAAAAACAATACTACCTCTGTCTCCAAAACGAGTGTAACCACAACCCAAAACAATTTTGGAACTCATTCTCTACTCTTCTAAACCCTGGCACCAAGAGCAACTCTTGCCCAAATCCAGACAAAACTCGAGCAGAAATAGCTTCACTTTTCAATTCCTATTTTATAGAGACTATATCCAAACTTGTCGCCACCTTTCCCCACATCAGCCACAATAACAAACTAATACCATCTCATTACTCCTCAACAAGCTCTTCTCCCCAGCCTTTCTCTTTCTCTTCCATTCCTACTTCCACTATAACTAAGCTCTTGCTAAAACTCAAATCCGGTAGTACTGACCCTGACAATCTACCCAGAGAATACCTACAGATCTCAGTCAGATCTATTAACTATCTCATCAATATTCTCATAAACAGATCAGACCAAGAATCCTTTGTACCCTCCATCTTGAAAAAGCCTACATTATTCCCTTACATGAAGGCAGCAACAATACAGAAATCTCTAGTTTCAACCCTGTAGCCATACTATCCCCTATTTCTAAAATAATGGAAAAATGTATTCAAACCCAACTTATGAACTATCTACTATAAAACCAACTCCTTTCCACCACTCACAACAGCTTTCACCCCAGACACAGTACCATAACTGCAATCCTATCCTTCTTGAAAACTGTTAACCACAATTGCAATGATGCTAAACTTGTCTCTGCACTTTTCCTTGAACTTGCTAAGGCCTTCAACACCATCTCCTATTCTCTCCTTCTCTCTAAGCTCTCACCACTAGGCATATCCACTCCTGTCCTTGACTGGTTTACCAACTATCTTACAAGAATACAACAATCTATCAAATGGCTGGACACCCTCTCACCTTTTCTCACTATTTCACCAGGAGTCCCACAAGAGTTCATCTTAGGACCTCTTCTTTTCAGCATTTTCATTAATGACTTTCACTCTGCTCTCACTTATGGATCTGTAGTTCAGTATGCAGATGATTCTACAATTATCTGCTCCAACACCTCAGAAACAGAACTTCTGACCATGACCCAAAACACTTTCTCTGCCACTGAAATCTGGATGACCAACAATCACCTTGCCCTTAACCCTGATAAAACCAAACTCCTCCTCTTTATGCCCCCCCCAAAATACTATCCTTAATAAATCAGAATGTATCATTTATTTTTCTAATAAACCTGCCATAGAGATAATCCTCTATACAAAGCTACTTGGCATTACTATTGATGATGACCTAACATTTGACCAACATATCCACAACAACATTAAAAAAGAAAATCACCAAAAACTCAGCACCCTTTATACACACAGACTCTTTCTAAACTACTCCACTAGAAAAACACTTGCCCTAACATTTCTCCTACCCTCTCTCTTCTATGGTGCCCCCAGTCTAACAAATATCCAGTCCTGCTTAAAAACTAAGATGGACACGTGCTATAACAAAAGTTTGTGACTGGTGCAGAATATTCTTCCCATCACTGCTCTTCATTATGATCCCTGAACTGGCTTGAACTCCCACAACATCTCATATACATACAACTATCTACGGCACACAAAATTATCTACCAACCTTTGGATTGCCCAGCCCTTGCCTCCCTTCTGACTCTTTATCAACCAAGCAGGTATCTCAGATCTGAAAACCAATCTCTTATCCAAGTAAATAGACCTAAACACCCTGCAGGCCAGTATCTCTACTCTTTTACTGTAGCCAAACCCTGGAAAGCTCTCCCACCTCTTCTCCAGACCATTAATAGTGCCCCTTTATTCAAAAAGTCTCTATATCAATATCTCTCTTCTCGATGGCTCTGCCCATGTACCATCTCCAAATCCTCTATAACCTGATTTCTTGATCGACTGCTTCTATCCCTATACTCCTCATTATTCTCCCGTCTGTGTCACCCCTGAAAAGCACCTACTACTTCATTCTGCTCTATATGGTATAAGAATAATTGTGTAGTCTTTCCCCATTTGGTTTAACAATATTGTATAAGTTAATTGCCCAATCTATCTGTCTAATATGTACTAAATAATTGTACATGTATATAGCTTATTTGTCTTTTCAGTTCTATTCTATCTACACCAATACCTTGCCATGAGTCAAAGTTTCTTTTCATAACATCTAGCCATATTATTGCATAACGTCCCAAGTGAGTCTCCTGTTTGTTAGTCTTTGTAAATTTGCTAATCTTTGTAAACACTTGTTTAACAAATTTCTAAAGTCTTGTATTTTGTTACTGGAGCTTTTCTCCCCAGGCCTCCACTGAAAATGGGCTCATTTCAGCCCAGTGGACTTTCCTGGTAAGCAAATAAATAAATAATACTGAAGGTCCTTGGTTAACTTGGATCATGCATCTTACAGAAAGTCTTAGCTGACAAGCCTTTCCATGACAATATCTGGTAGCAGTTGGTTACTGATGTCAGTGCTGTGGATGTCCATGGCCATGAGTACAAACACATCAGACAGTGGGCAGTGGCATGATCATCAAGGCCACATAAACAGCCAACACTGTAAGGGATTTGAGCAGCTCCTCAGGGGTTTCCAGTGTAGTGCAGGACATAGGTGCTGGGGTGGAGGATGACCAAAGGGTGTCTACTGGTAAAGCTCCAGGTATGTCATCAAGTATCTTTTATATATCTATATCTATATCTATATCTATATCTATATCTATATCTATAGCTATATCTATCTCTATATCTATATCTATAGCTATATCTATATCTATATCTATATCTATATCTATATCTATATCTATATCTATATCTATATCTATATCTATATCTATATCTATATCTATATCTATATCTATATCTATCTCTATATCTATATCTATATCTATATCTATATCTATAGCTATATCTATATCTATATCTATATATCTATATCTATATCTATATCTATATCTATATCTATATCTATATCTATAGCTATATCTATATCTATATCTATATCTATATCTATATCTATCTATCTATCTATCTATCTATCTATTTATAGAGAGAGAGGGAGAAAGAGGGACATAGAGAGAGATAAAGAGGAGAGAGAGGGGAAAGGGCAGAGAGACAGGATAGAGATATAGGAGTACAAGATCTTTATATGTGTAAGTATGTAAGATTTGTATTTAATGTGTCATCTTCGTTTTAATGCTTGTCATCTCTCTTTCCATCTCCATTTTGTCTGGCTAGGCACCTCAGGTGCTATGGTTTCATAACCAGTTGCAAATGTTATGGACATACCTTTTATTTGCTTATATTAATGTATAGAATTTCTCTTGAATTCTAACTTAATTCTTTTGTAATTGCACTTACATTTATTATTGCTTAACTCTGGGTTACATAATATACATCTGATATTTTTTTCTTGTATTTCTCTGTTTGCTGTTTTATTACTCTAATTACAGGTGAGTGAGCCTGTCACTGGCACTGTGTAACTCCTACCACTTGATGTTGGAGTATTAGTAGCCTCTGATGGTGATGGCAATGATGAAGAGGCACAGTCTGTAGTTGCAGAAGATCAGTCTTACACTGAGGTTATGGCTCCCACATTCCCTACTTAGAGTCTTGACACAGTCATTTTGCCTACATGTACCCATGACATTGAGCCATCTGAGACAAGAGAGTTTGAGGGCAACATGGTTGACCAGGGTAGCATAGTTACTTCAGCTGCAGAGCTGGCAGAGTCTTCGTCTAGCCATCTTGATTGTGAAGTACCACACAGGGGATTTGTCAGTGGTGCTTGGTGGACTCCTGCTTTTTGCCCTCCCCTAATGTTGATATGTCAGTAGATGTCATGCAATGTATGTGTAGGGCTGTCAAAGAGGCATAGGTACATTCCATCAGGGCATCAGGAGAGATAGATTACTGAACGCTGTGCTTTCTGATGTGTGAGACTGCCTGAATCATATGGGTGCTTCTTTGGACTAGATGAATGAGACACTGGATTGTGCAGTGTTTGTAATGTAACTTCTGCTGAGGGATGGTCAGCATCCATGTGGCTGGAGAGCCGCTGCATCATCAGATGTTAGCCAATGTAGCTGGCCAGATCTCTCTCCTGTAGTAACACTACTTCTATTGCTCCTTCAGTGATTGAGCTGTCCACACTCGATTGTGATAGGCCACATGGTCATGATCATGGATGTAGTCGTGATGAGAGCTCATCCAGCAGACATCATTCACAAGTGATGACAACTGTGTCATGCCCTTTTAATTTAGGGTTGCCTATGTCTAATGCACAAGCTAGATAACTAATGCTTGCTTACTCAGATACTTGTATTGTGTGTTGCATTGTATGGATTATTTTTTTCCTGCTTAGTTACAAATTATTTTTTATGTAGTTTTTGAACTTCATTGTATTTGAACTAGCATTCTTATTTATGCAGTTCTATCAGTTAGTGATTAGTGCTTGCTTAGCACCTTGTGCAAATAATGCTAAGATTGCCCTGGTCACTGCTGAGGTGTCCACATTGGGCAACTTTAATACATGATGCACAGTACTGGGCAGAGTAATGCTTATGTTGCATATATCACTCATGAGTTACTGCTGACATTCCAGATGAGCCATTGTTTCATCTTACTGATGTACAATACATGTATATAAAAGTAAGCATTTATATCCCTTCTATACAGGTTCATCCCTTACCTTGGTTAATGCTGCTGCTACAAGCTATGCCTTTTGTGGTCGACTCTGTCTGATGCTCACAGAGCACAACCATTACATTAGTAAATAAAGGCAGCTGATTTTGCATGCGTCAGTGTTACTGTTTGTATGTGCTTACCTGCTGAGGTTTTCACTTAGGTATTGAGTGTATGCACTATCCTCTGTATTTTAGCCAGAGCCATAGCACATTGTGTAAACCTACATCTGCCAGGATCATCTGCACCTGCTTGTTCTTCCTCAGGCTCCTCATCTATGTCTGCTGGCCCTGCTGATGCTGCCTGTTGTGCAGAGAACTGAGGTCCATGGCCTTGTTGTCCTTGTTGCAGCTGTTTCCTGACAATTATATTGTGTAACAAGTTGCAGACTGTAGGTATTTTGGTTGAGGTAGCTTGGTCATACTGCAGGGTACCACTAGAAGTGTCTAGATATTGGAACCTTCATTTGAGCAAGCTATATACATGCTCTACATACTTCCCAACTGTATAGATTTCTGCAGAATGCCCTGATTTGTACCTCATATTTTTAGTCTGTTCCTCCTAAAATTTGTGGTTTTCTGGCAAATCATTGAGGACTGAAGTCACTAAATAATGACATTCAGTTGAGTTTCAGACTTCATAGCCTTCAGAAAATGCATGGTGACACAAATCCTTTTATTCTAATAACTTTCTAAGTTTATAACAGAAATACTTAAAATGTGTCCCTATTTCTGAGCCATTGTTCCCTCATTATTTTTTACTTTGTCCAGATTTCTTGTGTGTTGAAAGGTATGATGCTCTATAATATTCCTAGTTTGAGGATGTGCATCTTCATATCCTTGCTCGGTGGGGTTGTGTTGGTTTCTTATGGGTGTCATGAGCCAGTGTTCCAGTGCATATCCTGCATTAGCCAGTAGATGCCCTTGTGGAAAATTATTCTTAGCAAGCTTTACATACAAGTCCCAGGTGTGCCACATGAGTGAGTTATGAAAACTCCAAGGATTACCTGTACACCGACTTAGTAGATGATACCTTGGGCATTACAGACCACCTGACAGTTGACCGAGTGATATCTTTTCCTGTTGGTCTACCTCCTTTCCTGCTCACCAGGTGGGGCTTTTATTTTAATGTATGGGCAGTCTGTGGCCCCAAGAACTTCAGAAAAGAGTGCTATTGCATAGAAATGTTACATTATTGTAACTCTCTCCTCTGGGTTATTTAGAAGCCAGTCATGATCCCTTACAAGTTCTAGAGTTGCATTTAGAAATTGATATAATGTTCTTGAGACTGAGGCCGGTGACACCCCTTATATGTCCTCTGTGGATTTCTGAAAAGTATGCATACTTGGTTTTCACTGGGATGGGTTCTTCACAGTTTAACCTGGGCCTTAAGTGAGGGCCATAGAGGTTGCATATTTCCTGTTAGGTATTTCTGTCCACCCTGTAACACTCAACAATTTCCTTATTATGAAGCTCATAATGAGTTAAACATGGTTTGAACACTCTTCTTCTAAGCAGAGTTATGGCAACAGCAGAAGTAGCACTTTCTGCGCACATAAGTTGATAGCAGCAGCCCTTAAGATTTTCTTCTAAGTGTGTTCATTGATGTATTCCAGAGTATTGGAATTGGGGCCAAAAGAGAGCATGGTATGCCTGTACATGTTTTATACATTCCTGAATCACTCAGTCTTGTTGAATTGCTTCATCGGCATGTATTTCATTAACTTATGATTTCATTAACAATTAAAGCCGGGTGCAACATTCAGAACTATTGAAAAAAGACCAATTAACAAGCCCACCTCTGCACAGTATGTTCTTGTGCTTTGCATAAAGTGTAGACATTTTGAATCCTGGTCATTGTTGTTTCTAATCATATTCACCACAGAAGACTCTTAGGTTGCCACATTATATTACAGATAAAGCATTATTACAGTTTACCCAGCAGGAAAAAAATAAGTTTTGGTACTGCTAAAAGTGTTGATATAATTGTTGTAATGGCTGAATCATGGTTGTACTGATTTAGCCAATGTGACTACTTAGTTTCCATTTTAATAATGTCATTGAACAAGGTTTGTTTCTTTGTTTGTGAGCAAAATATTTTTTTTAACCTTACACCTTTAGTAATTTTCAGCAGCATGTATTGTTTTTGTCTGATTTTTTTAAGACTACACACGATTTATGTTTTTAATCCCAAAGTCTCTTTAAAGAAGACATCAAGAAACATTGGAAATACTGAAATAAACAGTTCAAGATGGCTACTTAAATTATTTTTCTTGACATTACTTTACAATATATTATTTTCTATGAAGTTCAACTTAATTGCATTCAGTGGCTGAACTATTAAAAGTTGGTTTTAATCTGTTTTCTGTACAGCTCTGTAGAAATGCTGATTTCACGTTATATCCTTAGTTCATTTTAGAAGAAATAATCAGTCTTTACAAAAAAAAATCCATATCTGGCTGCTGTTTCAGCAATGAACTTGACAGGCAATGCTATCATATTAAATAAATTTGTTTTCAGTATTTTTTGAAAATGTTTAGTGGTCATTTTGTGGCAGATGAGTAGCCCAGGATACGTGCACCTTCCAGCATCAAGTCCTAACCTCAGGCCACCATTTGTATAACCTATGCTGGTATATCAAGCTGTTATACATATCCTGGGGGATTCGATAAAGCCTACACAGTTGTTTTTCACAGTGTGCACATTGTGGCATGATGCGCACATGGGCGCGGCAAGTTTTAATTTCAGTAAGTGCCTTGTAGAGGCATGCACCCCTGTGCAAGCAAGGCAAAGACCACGGCATGCTAATTACAGCATAAGCAGCTGAATTACATGCTAATTAACCAATCTAACATTGTGGAGCTATTCAACAAGCTATAAAGCAACTATGTAGACTCTGTGCTGGTGTTCCCCATGAATTCCAAAACTTTTGGAATACAGCCACAGAAAGGAGTCTACATGGACGGAATAAAAAGTAAAGGTGTGAGATTTGTACAGAACTGACCTTAACACGTGACAGTATTAGCTACATTCTAGATGCAACAAAAGGAGAGTAACAATAGCAACATAAACCTTTTTTGTGCCATAACAGAAATGCAGCTTTGTTCCCCCACCACCAAATGAACAGTACACTTGTAAGTAATGCAGACAGATAAATCTGTAAAAGTGTATGCTAATCAAAATAAATATAAAAAACATTAAACAGCCTATTCACAGTTACATGTCAGCATAAGCAATTTGTAGTTGACAAAATGCAGGGATGTCATCTAAAAATCAGTACTCCTCTGTGCAGATATATCCCAAAGTAATATCCTCTTTTCTGTGTTCAACACATAAACAATTCAGCTTCCCTTCAGTTTCCCTAGCTTCACAGCTGCCATCTGTGTAGATTCAGGCTGTCAGCCTGGTGGGAATGCAAATGAGGTCTGAACTTATTAGAATTGCTGAATCACAAAGCCTTGGCTCTGTGTATCAGATATAAATATAGTGCAGGCACTCCCTCAGTGTTTGTGTTTAATGTATGGCAACTCTGAATGCTTACATCAGGTGGGTTGGTCAGCTTAGACTTACAAAGTGTTACATGTACATCAGTCAGTTTTGAAAATGCAAGTAGGAGAGCACAATTTACAGGTTCGGATTCATTAACATCCAACTTCCTCTTCATTTGTATGCAATTTGTGTTTTCTGTGTTAGTTTTTTTTATTATTATTTTATTATTTTTTTGGCCATTGTTTGAGCAATGTGGTGCTTAGCGGAATCATGGACAATGGAAGAATACAGCTGTATCTAATACTTTTAACTACTTTTGCTTTTCGTTGGTGCATGCTGGTGTGTGATGGGCACTGTCACACAGTAATGCATTAAAGAAAAGATATGGGGAAGATAGGACAGTGGCGAAATGGAGATACTAAATTCTGACCGTTAGTACTGGGTCTCTGGAATACACCTGCTAATAAACTGACTCTGTGGTGGCACATGTTAATGCAGTGATGCATTCCTTTTGGGGACAGGTGGCACTGGGATTGAATACAACTGAATCTAACAGTTTTAAGTACTTTCGTATTCCTGTTGGTGTATATTGGTGCACCATTGTGCAGTAATGCATTAAAGAAAAGAAGTTGAGAAGATAGGAGAGTGGTGAAATGGGGAGCAAGCAGAGGAAGAATAAATACAAAGCAATACAGGAATGTGCAGGAGGGAGGTAAGAAAGAACCATAGCCACCCATCTCTTCAACAGTAAAAACAGATAAGATATGCAGAATATGAACTGAATTTGGAGTGTCACCTCCAGAGAGAGGGGTGACCACAACACAATCATGTTGTATAGCTAACTGGACTGAACAAAATGTGTCAAGAAAACACATGTGCAAAATGGACAGCTATGTATGGGACAATTGTTTCTTTTGTGGGCCAGGTGCCCATTTGTTTTTTTTTTTTTTTGAGAGAGAGGGAGTAATGTTGGGGAAGGGATGAAGGTATGTCTGGGGCTGGTAAGTTATGTAGGTGAGGAAGCAATTGCAGACAGACAAGACAAACAAGAGAAGACACAGGGGTGGTGATGGACACAAGATGTCAGTGAACACCATAGATGGGGTGAGGGTGGGGATATGCAGGATCCGTGAGTGTCAAGCTGGGTGACAGTGAGAACTGAGCACTCACCCACTGGATTGTCATCACTGTCACCTCACTGTACCACTGGCTGGAGTGCTTGATGTCTCCGTCTCCTCCTCCTCCTGGTCCTATGTAAAATTAGGAAGAGCAGCCCCTCCATATGATGTAGGCATGCAGTGTGCACCAACCCTTGCAGTTCAGCATGGGTGATAAACTGACCACCTCTGCCACAGCTCCCACTGGACTATTTTCTGGGGAAGAACTATCTGAGGGAGCAGGATTTATTTGTTTAAGACAGTTCTCTCTTAAATTTTCTAAATTTTTGTGAAAACAGTCCATTTTCAAAGATAATTCCTGTAGAGTGGACATCAGTAGCTGAAAGTCTTTCCTCAAGGCTGTGTCACTATGTGAATGCTTAGAGCTGTTCATCTTCATTTGTTGAAATAAACTCCAGAGAATAATGACAACATTAATAACATGTATATCATTTGTGACAATGTGGATTATGCCATAGATATAAGCCATGCACACAAGGCAGCTAGCCTCTTTTGCCCATACTGTTACATACAGGTATAGCATTGCTCCTCATAATACATCCTGCAGATATTACAGTACCAGGACAGTGTGCATAGTTACCCTCATAGAGTATGGATGTATCATAATAGTTGTCAAGCGTGTGTATACAGGCTCATCTGTCATCACTCCACATCACATATGTTATGTCACAGGCATGGGATTAGTGGTGGTATTATTCTGATATTGTCCATGATTGTGGTTGGTTTTTGTAATGTTTGCAATGATCCTTTATCTGTGGCCACCTTGCAAGAGACCTCTGCTGAGAGTATACTCATATTCAGGTATAATAATTTGCACAGCTTTCCAATATGTAGCCAACCCCAATTGTATTTCAGATCCTTGATAGATGTCCTCTGCATTATTCAAGTAAGGATGCTTATCTCACTCACACATCCTCCCCATTGTTATGTCACCTTATGTGACAGTCACAGGCAGCATATTTTCACTATACACTCCATACTTTACCATATAGTTATGTGCTTGGTGTTGCTGCTACAACCATCTTCCATTGACATGCCCTCCATTGCTGTACATGCAGGAGTTTCACCAGTACTCTTTCCCTGTGCTCATGCCTACAATTCATCTGTATGTCTGCATTAAATACACACACATCCCCCGAGTAATAATTTTATGTGGCAATCCCATGTCCTGTTACAGATCATTAACACAACTTCAGTACAGAATGCTAGGAATGGGATATTACAATACTATGTATTGTGGGTACACTGTTCTGTACTGTGTTTAGATCATATACTTTACATTCATACCTCTCATCTGTCCAGATATTCCCAGGATGTCCGTATGTTTTTCTTATCAAATATGTGGCTTTCTGCCATATCACTGGGATGATCTCTGGACTGATGTAACTCAATACAGTTGAGTGCATACCTTTCAACTGTCCCAATCTGTGCAGAATGTGCATTTTTTGTCTCATATTTGTGATCTTTTTCTTATAACATTTTTTCCTGGAAATTCATTGGCATGTCATTGTAAAGTACAGTCAAAAAATGATGACTGACATTAGAGTTTCAAACTTCATGCTCTTCAGAAAGTTCATGCTAATGTAAAACCTATATAATCTAGCAACTTCCAAAGTTTGGAAGTGCAATATTAAACATCTGTCCCTATTTTTGGCTCTTTGTCCCCCCATTTTTATGGCTTTGTCCTATTATTGGTTATTTGTCCTCTCATTAAGTTGGCCTCTATGCAGATGTGTTGAACTAACAGAATGACAGCTACTTGTAATCATAGGTGCTCTTCTTTACAAGGAATTGCTATTGGCATTTGCTTACAAGGTTTCGCGGCCAGCAACAATGTTGTGAGCCATGAAACCTAACTTAGGTGTGCTGCACCTCATTAATATGCATTGCACGCTGACACGCACCATTGCGCTAACATGCAAACTCTGTGAAGGCTCTGCACGAAGCCTACACAGAATTTACTGACTCCTCCAAATTGTATATTAAGATCTGTGTTTATTATCACTTTAAGATCATTTCTTAAAATAATGTTGCATTCTTTGTATATGATGATTTTTGTTTTTATCACTTCTATTTTATTTGTAATATACTATTGTATTCCTTGTTACACTGGTTGTTTTATTGACACTAGGCTGAGACTGAAATTTGTTAGAATTTATCAGTGCTCTACCTTGGTAAACAAATTCAAATAAAATATGTTTTTTTTTTATTGTCTATGCCTGCATAAGTTTTCTCTGTCTAGTCTGGCTTCCTCCCACCCACAAGACACATGCAAGTTGCTTGGTACTTCAAAAAATGTGCATATGTATTACATATTCTGTCACCTTCATGAAAAATTTTAAAGGATCAGTTTACTTATCCAGTAAACAAATACATATAAAAAAAGAAAAAAAACGTTAGTATTTCACTGTACTAAGACATGCTTTTTGTTTCTTTCAGAAATGCATTTTCATTGCTTTTTTTTGAATAATAAGAGATGATAACTAGTACCAATGTTGGGGTTAGGTAGATAGATGTAGAAAGGGAGAGCTATATTCACACCTATGCTGGTGTGGTTTATTCCAGAATTTCAGCAGAAATGAGAATCAGGGTAGCAGCAAAATCGCTCTGTGCACTGAGATGTTTCACTGTTAGTACTTTATTTAAATAAAATGGTTTTGAAGAATAATATCTTACTGGCCTGTGGTGGTACAAATTAAAACTAGCCTTAAGCATAGGTGAATAAGGTAGATAGATCACTAGACTATCACCAACCCTTAACCTTCTAGCTCTCCTAACTTATTCTGTAAATATAAATACATTCTTTCTATATTTATAACTGTATACTGCTTTTCATCACTGTTTTGTAAATGAAATTTGTATATTACTGTATATGTAAATGCAACCTGCTTATTATTGTACGGCACTCCTACAGAAATCAAATTGTATTAACCTCTGTCTTGATCATTTATTATTTGGATCATCTTAATGTTGTATGAAAAAACTCAAATCTAAAAGTGCAAGCTTTTATTCTGACAAAAAAGTGAAGTCTGGTCCTTTGCGTAGGTTGTGGGCATGGTCTGCCCTGCAAAATCTTACACTTCTATAAAAATGCCCAACTTTGGGCATGAGAAAAAGTGGCAAAACCTGTCCTCAATGATGTGAATAAAAATTACTTACTCCTGCTGTCTGGTCACTGTCAAACAACAGTCAGTGATTTAATATGGGATACATCAGTACTAGTGTCACACCCTGTATTGTATTTGGTGAAATCAGTATAAAACTAGTATTGCTATGACTTATGTGTGTGTACGTGCGTGTGCGCGCGCGTGTGTGTGTGTGTGTGTGTGTGTGTGTGTGTGTGTGTGTGTGGGCATGTGCATGCGTGTGGCGGGACTGCAGTGTAATTGTAACAAGTTGGCCATAATTTC